>NW_015168081.1:402372-455898 GCF_001447785.1 Gekko japonicus | reverse complement strand
CGGGGTCTGTAATGCACAAGATCACTTTCATCGTGTCTTGATGCCCCTGTGTTGCACGTTCCTCTGCTCCACACCTGCTAGCTGTGGAATGGACAGCGGGAAGCCATTGGAAGATGGGGGTCACGTGACTGCATGACAAAGTGAGAAGGGGATAGGGAGTTGCCATTTTTGGCGGTAGCCCCGCACTGTGCTTAATGTGCAGTTCCAACCCTCAGAAATCCCGTCCACCGTGTTTCTCACTTGGCCAGGTTCCTGCCGAGCAGCATCTGAAAACCGTAGTCAAAGGTCATCTGACTTTAGGATACCCAGGCTGAAGCAAGTGAGCAGTCTCCAGCCTACCTCTTCTCCCCGAAAGAGAAAAAGCCTACATTACAACTCACAGACTTATGCTCCCCTCTCCCCCACCCCACTCTACCCCACATGCAACCAATTCTCGTCTCACTTGCATCCGTCAGGATTGGGATGAACCGATACTCTGCCCCCCCCCCCGAGTAAACCATCCCTTCTGCACCAAGCAGAAGCTCTACTCTGCAACTGGCAAACAAAATATAAAAATTAACAAAATGGAACAGGTGCACTTTATGACTGGCCTACCTGAATGCAAGGTCGTGACACAGCTGGTTTAAACTGTCTATACTTCCCCTCCTCTTACCACACAAGTCTTTGCAATGCACCCCACAACCCATGCTCCCTCTAAGCTGTGCAGTCTTGTGAGCAAAAATTCTACTTTGTGAGCTACTGGCATTGAAGTTGTGAGCCAGCGATTTGGCTGCTGCCTAAATTAGTTTGCTCTGGAGCCCTCCTTCCTGAGCTGAGACAAAGATGGGTGAGCTGGAGGCTAAAAAACTGTGCGTTAGCTCACACTAACTCAGCTTAGAGGGAACACTGGTGGCAATTGGGAATGGAAAAGCTATCTTTGCCCCCCCGCCTTTCAAAGGAGGACATCTGCACTCACTTGTACTTAAAGTTTAGATTTTAATTTATTGTACGACTTAGTTATCTATTGTATGGTCAAATCTATCTTGTGACAACCTGAGGTATGTTATAGGCCTGACATATCCTTGGAATGGTTTACCACGATTATCCATTTCATAATCTCTATAGGTAAAGGTAAAGGTTCCCTTGCTCGAAAGCCAGTCGAGTCCGACTCTAGGGTTGCGGTGCTCATCTCCGTTTCAAAGCCAAAGAGCCAGTGCTGTCCGAAGACGTTTCCGTGGTCATGTGGCCGGCATGACTAAACACCGAGGCGCACGGAACGCTGTTACCTTCCCACCAAAGCGGTACCTATTTATCTACTTGCAATTTCTTGCTTTTGAACTGCTAGGTTGGCAGGAGCTGGAACTAGAGACGGGAGCTCACTCCGTCATGCGGCACCCGGGTCTCAAACTGCTGAACTACTGACCTTCCACAGCCTGCAGTTCAGCGTCTTAACCACTTTAGCCACCGCATAATCTCTATAGGACTGTATTAATACTGGGAAATGTTTATTTTAATATTGTACGCCAATAAAAGGTATTTGAAGTTAGTGACATCTGCACTCACTTGTACCCATCTGTACAATTCATTCCGAGCTAGTCACGAGCTATGTTCCCTCTAAGCTGTGGAGGCTTGTGAGCAAAAATCCTACTTTGTGAGCGACTGGCATAAAAGCTGTGAGTGATTTGGCTACTGCATGAATTAGTTTGCTCCTGTCGAGCACGTACTCTTACACTGTAAATTGTTAAATGACATTCGAGTGGAATTTATAGAAGCCCCCCTTAGGTTGGTAGCAGGCCAATCGGATAGAATCAAGGTACAATTTCTCCTTGCTTCACGAGATCCGGAGATCATTGAACTGACCGCTAAGTTTCTCTATTGTTTTATAAAACGGAAGAGTGACCCTGATCATATTAATGATTCTTAATTTATAAGTCTAAAAACTTAAGTTTAAAAGTTTAGAATGCCAATTTATTTTATGATTCAGGCATCTTTTGTATGGTCAAATCTAGCTTGTGACAACTTGAGTTAGGCCTGACATAGCCACGACTATCTATTTTATAATTTCTTTTGGATTGTATTATTGGTAAATGCTTCTAATATTGTATGCCAATAAAAGGTATTTGAATTGAATTGAATTAGTTTGCTCTGGAGCCCTCCTTCCGGAGCGGAGACAAAAATGTGTGAGCCGGAGGCTGGAAAACGGTGAGCTAGCTCACACTAACTCAGCTTAGAGGGACCACTGGTCAAAAGGTCTAGAAACCTCATTATTTAAACAACAGTCCACATTCTCCACAAGCTATCCAGGAAGTACACCTTGCACTTTCCCTGCGCTTGCACAAAAAACGACCACCTACGCACTGCCTGGCCCAACACGGCCAGCCCCCCTCTGCTTCCCAGGCTCCTCCCAACCCCTCCTCCCCCCCGGTGTACCTGTGACAGTGCTGGTGGCTGGGCGAGCGTGCAGGGCCACGTCGGGCTGCGGGACAGCCTGGGGGTGCAGCCCAGGGACCTGCTGGAGCTTGGGAATGGACATAATCGACTGGCTGCCCTCTGCGGGCGAGGGAGGCACCAGCAGGGGCTGCTGGGAAGACACTGAAGTCGGTGGCAAGTGCGGCGGCCGGATCTTCTCTGCCATGAGCTGCTCCTTAATTTTGTTGATCAGAACCAGGTTGTCGAGCTGCAGAAAGAGAGGCAGGTGACCACTAGCAAAGACGACCGTCACCCGTCCCGGGAACGAAGGGCGCCAGGATTCACAGAACCGGGCCGATGTCGTTCAACCCCTGGCTCCATGCAGGAAACCTAGAGCTCACGCTTTTCCTAGCGGATGACCGTTCCAGTCTCTGTTTGAAGACCCCCAGTGAAGGAGAATCAGTTACATGCCTAGGGGATCAGTTCCACAGACAAACTGCTCTGACCATTAGGGAGTTTCTCCGTCTACCCTCCGTTAACTTGAGCCCACTGGATCTGGTCTGCCCCTCTGGAGCAGCAGAGAAGAAGTCTGTGTTCTCCTCCGTAGCCCTTCAGATATCTTAAGGTGGCAATCAGGTCTCCTTTCTAGGTGACCGCAGACCAGATGCTCCCACCTTTCCTGTAGGAATTCTTTTCTGGACCCCAAGGACCTTTGCCACCCTCTTCTGAAAAACCCTTTTCCTATTTGTCCACATCTTTCTTAAAGTCCAGGACCCAGAACTGAATGCAGCTCTTCAGGTAAAACCTAACCAGTGCAGAACGGAGAGGAATTAGGGAGGTGTTATGGTTCAGGGGCAGAGCGTCTGCTTGACATGCAGAAGGTCCCCAGTTCAATCTCCAGCATCTCCAGTTAAGAGGATGACCACAATGGAGTCTGAGTCACAAGAAGACAGCTTTATGTGTTCTAAGTATTACTTCTACCTTGTCACTTGGATATTCTGCTTCTATTAATACATTCACATTTTTTTTACAGCCAGTTTGGGGTAGTGGTTAGGAGTGCGGACTCTAATCTGGGAGAACCGGGTTCGATTCCCCACTGCTCCACATGGAGCTGCTGGTGTGACCTTGGGTCAGTTACAAATTCTTTCAGAGCTGTTCTCTCATGGACAGTTCTCAAGAGAGCTCTCTCAGCCCCACCTACCTCACAGGGTGTCTGTATTGGGGAGGGGAAAGGAAAGGCGATTGTAAGCGGCTCTGAAATTTCTTTGGGTCGTGAACAATGCTCCCTCTAAGCTGTGGAGTCTTGTGAGCAAAAATCCTACTTTGTGAGCTACTGGCATTAAAGTTGTGAGAGAGTGATTTGGCCACTGCATAAATTAGTTTGCTCAGGAGCCATCCTTCCTGAGCTAAGACAAAAATGTGTGAGCCAGAGGCTAAAAAACTGTGAGCCAGCTCACACTAACCCAGCTTAGAGGGTATAAAGAGGGTGAAGAGCAGGGTATAAATCCAATCTCTTCCTCTGCTGTTCTTCAATAAATCCAATCTCTTCCTCTTCTGTTCTTCCCCTGATGCTGCCAACTCACTTTTAGCCTATCCACCAAGGCCCTCGTGGTCCTACAGGGGACAACGTAGCCGGGGGTGGGCTCCAAGCAACTGGTAAGAGCCACTGTTGTCCAGGAGACGACCTGTTGGATTTGGCCCAGCTGACCCATTTCTTAACAAAGCGGTTTCCAAAACGTCTAGACTCCTTTCCAGATAAGCTTAGCAGCCATAGAAGCTCTGCTGAAGATTCCAGGCAGTGTTTTAAGTGAAAACTCAGGTGTACGCTTACCTGGCTGGGCATGGTGGGAGGGGGAGGCCAGAAGTAGGGGTTGTTAAAGCGCGGCTCCGCCATCCTGAGGAGGAAGCCAAGAAAGAAAGAGAGAGAGATGGTTATAGGTCAGAAATCGGCCACACCTCCAGACGGGACTGCCTCCCTCCTCCCTCTCCACCCCACCCCACCTTATGGACTGGCCACATCATTAGTCTCACCCAAGCATAAATTGGGCAGGAGCTCAGTTGCAGAGTTAAAATTGTAGTGGGAGAAATAAATTAAAGGGGGGGAAAACACTTCAACCAATTATCGACTCTATAATGGCTTTTAAAAAAAAAGTTCTAATTTTTATCATAGACCAAACCCTCAAACAGAAAGAAAGAAAGAATATAACAATATATAACAACAGCAGTGGCAAGTTTACAGATAATCCTCTATAAAAGCTTTCCAAACATCTGAAAATATGTCCACGCACAATTGTCGTCTATACGCCCTACATTCAAATGCTGATAAGATTTTAAAGTCCTCAGTCCACTGGATTACGGGAGGTGAGCATTTATCGTTCCATTGTCGCAACAGAAGTCTTTTAGCAACAGTAAGGGCATGGAGAGGTCCATTGCTGTTGACCATCACTTAGTTCTATATATAGTGACTTCACCAATTTTAAAGTCACACCCTTGTCAGTTAAGTCATGGGTTAAAGACAGGGAGATGCATTTAGCTAAGAAAGTATATTAAGTATTTTTATTTACAGTGCAACTGCCCAAGAATAGTATCTGGGGTCTATCATGATCTCACTGTTCATCCCTAATGGAACCCCAGACACTTCCATTACAAATTTACTCATACAACTAAGCTGAAACCTCCTGACAGTATGTTTTTGGAATGGTTAACACCCTCGTCTCTTCATTGTTGCAGCCACACAAAAAAGCAGCTATTGCGTTGTCAGATAACCAAGTTTTTAACATTACGGGGTCCTTTGGAGCTTGGAACCCTATATGTGCAACGATTCATTCTCTGCATTCACTAGAGCTAGGGCAGTGATGGCGAACCTTTTAGAGACCGAGTGCCCAAACTGCGACCCAAAACCCACTTATTTATCGCAAAGTGCCAACACGGCCATTTAACCTGAAGACTGAGGTTTTACTTTAGAAAAACAACTCATACATTAACTTAAGATGATCCAAACAAAGTAAGGAAAGCAATCCCAAATGCTTTCATTTACTTAAAATTATTTGGCAGAGAATTCGACACTTTAATGATGGTCTGGGCCTGGCTGGGGCGATGGCACGCGTGCCCACGGAGAGGGCTCTGAGTGCCACCTCTGGCACCCGTGCCATAGGTTCGCCATAGGTTCGCCTGAGCTAGGGTCTCGAGAGACTTGATGCAACTTTTTAAAATGGAACAGCAGACCTGCGGCAAAAGGCAGTGGGGCTCAGGCCGTGACCCCCGGGGTGATAACAGGGGCTCTCGCAGGACTGCCTTGATTTTCGCTTACTAAAGGTGGAGGGGGCTCTGTGCCTGCCAAATCAATGTATAAGTGGAAGGGAGATCTTAGCAGAGGAGGGGACCTGCGATGTGGCTCTCCTCTCCCATACAAATACCTCTTTGTACCCTGCTTTGGGAAGCAGAAAACCACAGATGCTTCCTGGCCACGGCACAGATGGGAGGCTGAGCCGAGGGAGACAAATAATACAGTGGGCAGAGGCCTACTCCCCCTCGCCAAAAAAAATAACACCAACAGGCTGGGGGGTGGGGATGGGGGGAGAATCCAGAGTCTATCTAAGCGGACATATGGAAATCAAAGGAGCTGTCTAGAAAGAGGAAAAGAACAGCTCTGCTGAGAACACTGTTCTCGGAGCTGCTGCTAGTCTAGAGCCAAATGGGTGGGAGGGGTCTTGCCTCAAGGCATGCACAGAGAGTCACTTCTCATTATGCAGGGGGAGGGAATGTGCCTTCTGCACAAAACCCCTGTTATGTGTGACTGCACAGAGACCATTCAGAAGAGGAGAATAGCATAGTGCGGGGGTTTCAAACGTAAGGCCCGGGGGACAGACCTGGCCCATCCAGGGCTGTTATGCAGCCCACAATCAACTAGTGCAGTGCAAGGGAGGGAAAAGCAGACTCTTCGGTGGGAGCGAGAGGAGTCTCTCCGATTGTGGCTTCGGCATGGCGGAACAACCTCCTCTGCAGCAGGCAAGCATCACGGGAGCCTCTGCCCAGGGCTGCACCACTGGCTCTCCAGTCTGCCCACATGGCTTTTCCTCTGGACCCCCCCTCCCAGCCCATAGGGCCTTGCGGTGAGGATGCACCAACTCAGAGCTTACCAGCTGCTGTGCTTTATACAGTTTATATCTCTGGTACCTGGCATTACGTTTTATGGCACGCATGGCCTGGTCTGACAAAGTGACATTTATGTCAGATCCGGCCCTCATCACAAATGAGTTTGACACCTCTGGCATAGTGCTTAGAGAGTCAAAGTGGGAGATGGGCGACCCAGATCTGAATCCTCGCTCTGCCATGGAAGCTTGCCATGTGACCTTTGGCCAATCTCTCTCTCTCTCAGCCTAGGCTACCTCACAGGGTTGTCGTCATGAGGACCGAATGGCAGAGGGGAGAACAATGTCGGAACCTGCTTTGCTCCTCCACGGGGGGAAAAAGCAGGGTATATATTTCTCCATCTTAAAAAGAAAAACTGTGTTAAGGAAGTGGAGGGAAATGTTACCACATTTCCACACTGAGGCAGAAAACAGGAGACTCGTGGGAGTGGGCAAATTCTTATTTGCCAGGAGAACGTAAAACAACGCTGTCTCTTAGTAAGTTGGTCTCTTGCAGCCAAACAATGTGTGGGTTTTTCAGCTAAAAAAGCAGTTGAAGAAACAAGAGATTTGGAGCAGGGCGGCAGACTGGGAGGTGGGTTTGACCTTCCCTGTCATTTCTGAATGCAAATCACAGTAATATATGCAAATAAGCTCCAGCTCACGTTGCGTTCTGGGCATGGGCAGACATTTCATGATGTGCTGGCAAAGCAGCTGCCTGCTCTGACATTAGACTGTGCCAGGGTCACCCTGCAAAGATGGGTAGACCTACCCAAAATTAGAGACTGCCTTCCGGATTAGGGCCCCTTTATGCAGTTTCAGTTGGACCCTAAACTTGAAGCTCAACCAGCAGAACGGGCCGCTCTGCTGCTGACCAGGCAGAAGGGTCCTAGAACCAGGCCTGGCCTACCTAGACCAGCCACAAGCTTCAGTCCATGAAGAGCCTGACTCAAGTCCTAGAATCCCCAACATCTAAGACACACTCCTGCTTCCAAACCTTACAGTCTGGAGGGGTGGGAATAACTATCACAAAGAAAACCAGGATTCTCTACCGTGAAAATTAACTCTGCAATGTGCACAGATTGCCCGTATTTGCTTAGTCTATGTCATTTATCCTAGTAGTCCTGGAGGAAGGCAAGCAAGCGAAAGGAAATGAGTATTCACCGGGGGTCTCCCATCCAAAGACTAGTCAGGGCCAACCCTGCTTAGCATCCAATATCTAATGAGATCAGGCCAGGGGTCATTTCCTGCGGGAGCGCACAGGAGCGGAGCTCCAGCAGTAAGGAGCCCAGGGGGCAGGCACATGCAACAAGCCCTGCCCCCTGCTCCCAGCAGCCCTCAGTTGGGCCATGAGGAGCAAGAAGCAGCCAGGTAAATTGCAGAGCCTCCCCCCAGCCCGCCTTCAGGTACAAGCTCTCCCTCTTCTGTGACACCCCCCCTCCCCCCCCCCCCCGTCCAATAGCTAGCAATCCAAAACAGTCCAGTGGAGCCTGAGTGGTGTGTGTTGCCTTCTGACACACTTCCGGTGATGTTAGGGGGTGTGCCATATGCAAATAAGTTATGCTAATGAGTTATGCTAATGAGCTCCTGCACCTCTTTTTCTACGAAATGACCCCTGGTAAGGACCAGATCCAGATACTTGCCTTTCAGAAAGACACACACACACAAAAAGCAAGCAGAAAAGCTGCAAAACCAACAATCTGGATTCTACACCCGATTATCAGATTCCATCCACACACAGTGTAACAGGGTCTATACCAGCCCTTCCCCCTGCCCAGGATATGCAAAGAGGGACCTTCTGTGATCTCTTTATAAACCTCAGAGGTATTCAGATCCAGCTTTGAAAATGAAACAAAATTTTGAATCCCACCTCTCTGAGGTTGCCCACCTGGAGGTGGCACATGGAGATCTGCCATTACAACCGATCTCGGGACAATCGAGATCAGTTCCCCTGGAGAAAATGGCTGCTTTGGAGGGTGGATTCTATGGCACTGTGCCCTGCTGAGGTAACTCCCTTCCCTAAGCCCCACTTTCCTCAGGGTCCACCCCTAAAAATCTCCAGGTATTTCCCAATTCACAGCCGGCAATCCTCCCCCGCCCCAACTGTGAGGTAAATTAAAGGTAAAGGTTTCCCTTGCTCGAAAGCCAGTCGAGCCCGACTCTAGGGTTGCGGTGCTCATCTCCGTTTCAAAGCCGAAGAGCCAGCGCTGTCCGAAGACGTTTCCGTGGTCATGTGGCCGGCGTGACTAAACACCAAGGCGCACGGAACGCTGTTCCCTTCCCACCGAAGCGGTACCTATTTATCTACTTGCAATTTCTTGCTTTCGAACTGCTAGGTTGGCAGGAGCTGGAACTAGAGATGGGAGCTCACTCCGTCATGCGGCACCCGGGTCTCAAACTGCTGAACTACTGACCTTCCACAGCCTGCAGTTCAGCGTCTTAACCACTTGAGCCACCACAAATTAGGGTACTTTTTAAAGTCTTCCTCTTTCAGAGCAACAAAATCTTTAAAAACACCAAAACGCTTAAGGTAAAGAAAACAACACACGTTTGAAAACAACAACAAAACACAAGCGTCAGCCAGTGTTGCAATCACTCGGTGTAAACCCACTATAACAGCCGCTGCTGTTCTACACTGCCTGGGCATCAGAACGCGGGAGGGGAAGCGGGAGGACGAGATCAGAGGGGGACTCCTTTTAAAAGCTGCTGCCTATTTTTGGGACACGAGGGAAATGGGACGTGTGGATCGTTACAAAATCCGCTCAAGAGGGTGGTAGCTGTTCCCCTCCTAAAATACCACCAGGCGACAATATTTTTGTCCTTCTTCAGCACAAACCTTAGGATGCTATCTGGAACAGGAAATATCGATTCTCGGCTCCCCACCACCACACCCCCTCGGCCCATATTTATTCCTGCAGTTGGAAACTGCCAGAAAAGTGGGAGGGGAGGGGGGAAATGATGGTGATACGGACAGAAGGAAGAATACAGAGACCTTTTACTGGATTTGGGAGAAGCAGGACTGTCAAGAACCGCCACGAGCCCCCCCCCACCAACCTCCCTTATGGCTCCCCTTACCACCTAGAGCCAACCAGATCTTATAGGGAAATGGCCTGCTGTTTGCACGAACAGGCTAAAAATAATACTCAGTTCTCTCTACAAACACCAGAGTCCCCCTGTTCCTTTTTCTCACATTTATATCCTATCCTTCATCTGAGAATCTCAGTGCAGTGTAGGCATCCGCGTCCCTAATTTTACCCCTACAAACAACCCTGTAATGTAGATTAGGTGGAGAGAGCGGCCCAAAGTCACATTGCCCTCTTCCCTCTGTGAAAAGACAGTGGGATTAGAGCAACATACGGGATGCCCCTTTGCCTGACTCCCCAGAATTTTGTGCCCCTAGCAAACAAAACCACACCATCCTTTTCAGCAGTCCTAAAAAGAAGACTCTTAACCAGAGTTCCCTCTAAGCTGAGTTAGTGTGAGCTCACAGTTTTTTAGCCTCCGGCTCACCGATTTTTGTCTTAGCTCAGGAAGGAGGGCTTCAGAGCAAACTAATTCATGCAGCTCGCTCACAACTTTAATGCCAGGAGCTCACCAAGTAGAATTTTTGCTCACAGGACTCCACAGCTTAGAGGGAGCCTAGCTCTTAACATACTGCAAAACACCCACCCATTAAGTCAGAAAGGGTGTGTGCATGCACGCTCGGACAGATTCCTCCCCCAGGGTGACCCAGGTGGTGAAGTCTCTTACGGGGCTGGGGGGGGGGCAAGCTTGGACAGATTCCTCCTCTCTACAGTAATCAAAGTTAGCGAGGGGTCTTGGCAACGGCAGCCATTCTTAACCCTTGTTCCCTTCGCACGGCACGGCACGGTACAAATGCAGGGCAGCTGAAATGGACAGATGTTATTTCAAGTTATGACATGATCTCACCAGGCCAAAGAGGGTGTGCCCCAAAACTTTCAACATCCTGAATCTAGCCCACCGCTACCCGAACATGCCAAACATGCTAACATACAAGCCAGGGAAACCAATACACAAAGCGGGGCAGGCAAGTGCTGGCAGAGAGCCAGCCGCAGCGGCCCAAAGCAAGCAGGAACAGGCTTGCCTAAAGCGGGTGTGCCAAGACACCAACTGGGGATGTGAAGTGTACGACAGGACCGGCAGGCTCGCTCACAGAAAGCGAGAAAGCCAGAAAGCCACCCACCTGCCTTACAACCCCTGTCTTTGAGGCGTGTCTGATCAGGACACCCGGCAGCAAAGGAGGGGCAGCAGGTGCAAACCCCAACAGGCGTGGCACAAAAACATTCTCAACCGGTGTGACTCAGAGAGGCCGCTCTGCCTAGAGGTTCTGCCGCGATCTGTGGCTGGAGGCGAGACTTGCAAATAAGCCCTTGCCTGGCTGCTGGGACTGAGAAGAATGGCCTCCAGATAACGGAGGCTGGAAGGTGTTTGCAAATTAGAGGAGGTGACACACGGGGAAAGGTAGGTGGGTAAAATAATGGGGCGGCAGGAATGTCTCCAAGGCTATGCGGGGGACATGCCCATCACGGCTTTTCAAGAGACTCCTTTCTTCTGTGCATACGTGACATTCTGAAAAGCAGCCCTGGGTATTGCAAACAAAGGAAGATATGGGAGGAGCAGCGATTTTTCCAGTAAGTGAGGACAAAACCGTGCAGGTGCCGCTGAGGTCCAAGCCACTACCCTGAAGTGAGCCCTTAACACTATGGTGCACCAACAGAGAAGAACACCCCGAATGTCGTCCCCGGCAAGAGGTGAGTCACTGTGCCTTGCCTCGACTGAAGCTTTGAGATAGCCGTTGTGGAAAATCCTGCAGACGGCACAGGGAAGCCTTCTGGCCTCAAGTATGCAACAGCATAGCTGCTGGGTCCACACTAGATAGAACTGGTGGGTACTTTATGTATCTCCTGGCCACTGCTGTTGCCTGTGATGCCCCAAGACTCCCAAGCAGGTAGAGAAAGAGGTACTTTTCTCCCTTTCTCACAATACAAGAACTCGTGGGCACTCCATGAAATTGCTGAGCGGTCGGGTTAGAACGGATAAAAGGAAGTACTTCTTCACCCAAAGAGTGATTAACACTTGGAATTCACTGCCACAGGAGGTGGTGGCCAATGTTCCCTCTAAGCTGTGAAGTCTTGTGAGCAAAACTTCCACTTTGTGAGCTACTGGCACTAAAGTTGTGAGCGAGCAATTTGGCTACTGCATAAATTCATTTGCTCTGGAGCCCTCCTTCCTGAGCTAAGACAAAAATGTGTGAGCTGGAGGCTAAAAAACTGTGAGCTAGCTCACACAAACTCAGCTTAGAGGGAACACTGGTGGTGGCGGCTACAAGCATGGATGGCTTCAAAAGGGAATTAGATAAGCACAAGAGGGAGACCCACAAGGATATTATAGCTTTGGAAAAAGTGCAGAAAAGGGCAACTCGAATGATAAAAGGGTTGGAACACTTTCCCTATGAGGAAAGGTTAAGGCGCTTAGGGCTCTTTAGCTTGGAGAAACGACGACTGAGGGGTGACATGATTGAGGTTTATAAGATTATGCATGGGAAAGAGCAGGTAGAGAAAGAGGTACTTTTCTCCCTTTCTCACAATACAAGAACTCGTGGGCACTCCATGAAATTGCTGAGCGGTCGGGTTAGAACGGATAAGAGGAAGTACTTCTTCACCCAAAGAGTGATTAACACTTGGAATTCACTGCCACAGGAAGTGGTGGTGGCTACAAGCATGGACGGCTTCAAAAGGGAATTAGATAAGCATATGGAGCAGAGGTCCATCAGTGGCTATTAGCCACAAGGTATAGATAGGGACTCTGGGGCAAGTGATGCTCTGTCATCTTGGTGCTTGGGGGGGCCAACAGTAGTAGGGCTTCTAATGTCCTGGCCCCACTGGTGGACCTCCTGATGGCACTGGTATTTCTGGCCACTGTGTGATACAGAGTGTTGGACTGGATGGGCCTTTGGCCTGATCCAACATTGGCATCTCTTATGTTCTTATGTTCTTAAGACGGCAGTGAATCAATCGAGCACCTCAAGGCTGTGTACCTGAACAACCAGGGGAAGCCGGACTCCACTTAGGATGAGAGCTCCTCTCCTAAGATCAAAGCCCATTGGACGTATTTCAATCAAACGAGATAAGGACTGCATAGCACACCGTAAACTGCGTCATCGTAATTCTATAGCCATATGCCACGAGAAAAGAGCCAGAGTGTTCTGAGAAATTTATCAATTAACTGCTCCAAGGGTCATGTGAGCTCAGAGTACTCACCTATAGAGGAAGCTACTCACTGCCTCTCTGCATTATCTACTACTCAGAGCCTTGCCTTGATTCCGGTCACCTTCTGCGAGCAGCAGGTAATTCTGCAGCTACACTGGGATTGGATCTTGTTCCTGATGTAAGAATGCGGCGAAACCAGCCATGCCCAAAGGGTTGGGGACTGCAGCTCCTGCACCCAAACTCTGGAACTCCCTCTCTCCGGAGGTGAGTATGGCCGTCCTTACAGGCCTTCTGGAGCAAGCGGAATACATTTTTATTCGGGAACCGATTTGAGACTGGGGTGGCGCTGGCGGCATTGGATTTGTGCCTGCCGGCTTTTCTAAAAAAAAAATTCTTTGCTTAACGTTTTTAATTGTGTAAATTGGATCTTTTAAATTACTTTGTTAGCTGCTCTGGGCTGAGGACAGTGGGGGGGTCCGTGAGGAATGAAAATGCATTATAAATACATCAAAATAATAAAAAATAAGCCAAGTGCAGCCAGAGAGACCGTAATGTTGGTGCTTATCCAGAGCCAGCAGCAGAGGAGGCAATTGCTCCACATTTTCAGGCTGCACATTATCACGCAACAGGTTAAACATGATCACCTGCTGCCTGCAAACCCCCTATAGTTGTTAACCAAGTTCCTATGATACTACAGAATGTTCATAAACGTTCTAACTGATGAGGGAGAAGGGATAAACAGAATACTTGGAAACACAGTGCAGCTATGATGAACAGGAATCAAATTTGGGTGGAGGGGCACATCTGCATTACTTGTGAAGACTGGATGCTGCAGTGTGGAGCGATTTATCTTTCGTATTTTCCTGTGTTTACTGCTGTGAATTTTGGCTTAATCAAATCAATGACTGACCGACTGATACTTCAGGTTGCGGGGCCACAGCCAATCCAGGAGCAACTGAGGGACGGGGCCTGGTGTGATGGCATTATGTAAAACCCGGAAATGCTCTAGCATTTTGCAAAAACTCTATGATTGCTAAAGCACCGGCCAGATTTTACCAGAAGTGATATGAGCACGCTGGCATGATGATGGGACATGTTCCTTTCCATTTCCTCTTGCTGGTGCCAAAGGTGCTGGTGGGTGACAAGACTCCCGCTGTAGCAGGAGCCCTGGTATCCCGACAGGTACTGCAGATCAAGAGTGCAGCACAGGAGTCTGGGAGAAGAATCACAGCCAAGAGAAAACTATACAGTGGGGCAAACAGAACATGGAAAGAAGGCTAGATTTGAGCAGGGGGGAGAATGAAACCCTGCCCCACAGCTGTGAGACAGAATGTGCGTATAGAAAATATTACACTACAAGAAAGGCGGGAAAGTTAGGGACAACTCTACTGAGCCCAGAAAACCCTATGTACACCTCGGCAGACTCTCAATTGGCTGCGACTGTCCAGAAAAGAGACTGTGGAGCCCCGATGGATACAGCCTCGTAGACATCAACGGGAGAACACAGATACTGCAGGAGGCAGTCTCCATTTCACAGGACACAGGTCTGTCAAGTAGTTAAACAGAACCTCCCTGTTCACAAACTGCGCACCACTGACTGCCACATGCTGGGGGAGGCAGGGGAGCGGCCATCGCTTCCACACCCTGCTTGGGAGCTCCCCAAAGCGTGGGGCTGGCCTCTGCCAGAAGCAGGACTACAACCAAACGAACTCTGCTCTGTTCCGGAACGAAGGCAAGGGGGCGTTTTGTCGGGGTTCCCAGCGGTCAAGGCAGGGACCTGTTGCAGCCCTGCAAAAGGGAAGAGGTTAGCAGCGCCGTGGTTCAGTACTCACAGGCCGGCCTCGGAAGCCCGGTGGCCGCAGCTGCCTGGGGAGACGTGTAGATGGTGCTCCAGGCTGGCGGGCGGCGGACGGTCCCCTGCTGGTGCGGGCGGGTACAAGCACCAGTCCCTGGGGCCGGGGAGCTCACAGGCCTTCGCCAGTTCCTACCAAAGTGTTGTTAATACAAGCTAGGGTCCCATGTGGGACTCCCCTGCTTTTGAGGCCCCCTCTGTCTCGCTTGGCTGAAATAGAGAGAAATAAAGAGATTCTTTACACAGAAGTGGCAAGGCAGCTGGTCAGAGGGACGGGCCAGCAGCACTGCCCAGTCCTCGGAGAGAGTCAGACAGCCAAGCCCTGGGCTGCAGCCCATTTGAGAAAAGAATGGAGACACATAGGAACCAAGGTGTATGGGCGTGGTTGTGCGGGGGACAGAGATCGAAGGGCGCACGTTCCAACTGTCTCGGTGCAGGTCATGTAGCCTGTCAGGGTCAGCTCCGGAAGGTGGCATGATCAGGCATCTGCCGGGGCCTCTAAGAATGCGAGAAGGCCTACTCACCCAATAGGAAGGTCAGAGGCACTAGGGAAGGTTGCATGCCTCACGTCTTCCAAGTTAAGGGAGTCCAACCAAAGAGGGTCTTTTGGCCAAGGCACCCCCAAATCCTGAAACAGGACTGTACCCGGTAATACTCCTCAGCTCGCCCTAGTTCTCAAAGCTGTAGGGGCTCAACAGTAATAAAAGGACAGATCTCTCCCTCCACTTTTATTATAGGCTCGGGAAAGTGAAGTACAAAACAGTAATGGTTGACTACAGAACCAGCAAGCAGGAGAGAGGTGCCGTGGTCCTTTTTGGGATATATAAAAAAAATCATACAACTGATTTGATACGTGGGCCCCAAACATATCCTGACTGCAGGGGAAAAGGGGGACACTGGACAAGCAAGCATTCCCTCCCCCATTTTTTCTCCCCTCCTGCAAAAGAGAACGGAAGTGGCCGGAGGCTACAACTAGCTTCATTTTAGATCCTCTAAAGGGTTTGCATCCCAAATGGTCCCAGACTTAACACTTCTGTTAAGCACGTTACCTATCTGCTACCGGGGTCAAACAGAACCCAGTGAACCACAACTTCAAAAAGACAACAACCACACAGACAGACAATGAGATGTATTTGACAATGACTCCAGTTATATATTGTTGATAGTACAGGAGCCGCTTGAGCATTCATGCATTTAATATATTCAGCGCAGGATTGGTCATGCACACAATGGTGAAAGCTGGGGGGGGGGGAACTACCGCAAGAAGGATGTACAGTTGACCTAATCACATTCATAGCGAGAGATGGCTTTCCAGATACGAGAAATTGCAGATTCACAGCACTAGGAAAGTACTTGATTTTCCCGATGTCGGGAAATGCATTAGAAAACCGGGAGGATTGCAGGGTTGACAGAATCGGCTGTCTGCTCAGCCCTTAAGAGAAGATTTCATGGAGTGTGAGCATTAGGCAGGGAGACAGCATGCAGAGATGAATGCTGAGCAGGAAAGGATTCGCTGAGCCTACACGTATTCTACTCTAAGGAAGCCTATTGAAACAGGTGTTGGAGCAAGCTTGTCTGCAGATTCGTGACCTTTTATGCTATTTGTCTACAATCCAATATTAGTAACAAGAAAGACACAAAGAAGATTTACTGTTTGTAAGAACTTTAGATTGTCGGACTGTGCTTGTCAACACGGTGGAATCACTTTTTGATGATTATTCTTGTACGAATGTACAGGTGTATTAGTATTAATATTAATATTGATCCAATTTTTCAAAATCATTAAAGAGCGATATTCCCTTTGTTATCTTGCTTAGCTTCTGAGATCTGATATGATCGGTGTAGCCTGGGCACCCTCATCGTCAATGCTCCCTCTAAGCTGTGGAGTCTTGTGAGCAAAAATACTACTTTGTGAGCTCCTGGCATTAAAGTTGTGAGCGAGCGATATGGCTGCTGCATAACTTAGTTTGCTCCGGAGCCATCCTTCCTGAGCTCAGACTTGTGTGAGCCGGAGGCTAAAAGACTGTGAGCTAGCTCACACTAACTCAGCTTAGGGGGAACCAGGGGTCATTTCCTGCAGGAGCGCACAGGAGCGGAGCTCCGGCAGTAAAGAGCCCAGGGGGCGGGCACATGCAACAAGCCCTACCCCCTGCTCCCAGCAGCCCTCAGTCAGAGCAAGAAGCAGCCAGGTAAGTTGCAGAGCTCCCCCCCGGCCCAAAATAGTCCAGTGGCACCTTTAAGACCAAGTTTTATTCAGGTACAAGCTCTCCCTCCTCTGCAAGGACAGATTTGTACACCCCCCCCCCAAATAGCTAGTAATCCAAAACAGTCCAGTGGAGCCTGAGCGGTGGGTGTTGCCTTCTGACACACTTCTGGTGATATCAGGGGTGTGTGGCATATGCAAATAAGTTATGCTAATGAGTTATGCTAATGAGCTCCTGCACCTCTTTTTCTACGAAATGACCCCTGGTCTGAAGCACCAGTTCTTTGGTATCTGCTGGGAAGGCCTTGCTTGGAGTCCTTCCTTAGAAGGCTCTCTCTGATGGCACCAGAACTTTGGAATCAAGTACCCAGAGACACCCTCCCCACTCCCCGTTTTCTCAGCCACCGCATGATAGAATTCAGGTTTGCAGGAAACACACAGGCAATTTCTATTGAAGGAATGGTGCCTGTTGCTGCCCTGCGTATTTGTATGAGTTATTGCTCACATTGTTGGTTTAGATGGCAGTTGATTTCATGGTGCCCACTGCAATTGACCATACATTGCCTTGGGTACCACTTTGTTGACAGTGGTATGCGGGCAACCAGAAATACAGAGTGCTGGAGCTAAAGGTGAGGAAGATTAGGAACATCTCTATCAGCTGAATGAGATCTGAGCGGAACGTCTGTCACTCCACCGTAAAAGGTATTCAGCCTCGGTATGGCCAGAAGCACAAAAGCTGGGACACATGCCAAAGGGCTCTTGTTCCTTTGCCCCTTGTCCTCTAGTGAGTTGAGCTAGTGGACCAAGGACCAGGGCAAGATGCTGAAGCATCCTACTGTTTTTGTTTGTTCGTCTGTTACTTTCAATTCATTGGAGCTCCTTTACCTCTTCCAAGAAGGTTGCTTACATTTTTAAAAGCGAAACAAAAAATGGCTCCCTTGCCTTTAGCAGATGTGCCAGCAATGAAGGGTGACATGCAAAGATTTGCCCGGCATGAAGATCTTTACCCAACTCTTTGCAATATGTTCTGCTTCTTTTCAAGAATACAATCCCTTCTTCAGTCCATTCCCTCCATTTCCATAACATAATGCCTTGCTTGTGGCTATTAGCCACAAGGTATAGACAAGGTGCCTTAGTCTGGGGCAAGTGATGCTCTGCATTCTTGGTGCTTTTTTGGGGGGGGCAACAGTGGGAGGTCTTCTACTGTCTGCTGGACCTCCTGATGGCACATGGTATTTTTGGTCACTGTGTGACAGAGTGTTGGACTGGATGGGCCATTGGCCTGATCCAACATTGGCTTCTCTTATGTTCTTAAGCATGGCAGCAATACTGTTTTCCCAGGCAGGATTTTTTTGGGGGGAGGAGAAGGGGGTGGGGAATCAAATTATGAATGTACCTGATTGGCTGTGGAGGTCAAATCAAACCCACAGCTACCAATCTGATATGGATCTTTTTAACAGTAAAGTGCCCCAAAGACCTCCACGGATAAGAATTAAATTCTGCCAAAACAGAAGAGTGGGCAACCACATCCTCAGAGTGTCACAAACAGGTTTTTTGAGTGTGCTGAAATTAGTGTGCCCACAGTTTTCACTGCCTTTGTTTTTTTCTAAAATGAAAACAGTATAAAGAAAGTACGTGCTACATTGTTCTCATTTTTTTACAAGTATTATTCCACTAAAAATCATTTCCACATAAAGCTCTGAATCTGCTTGCCTGTAGCATATAAACCACACTTGCTTTTGGTTTTGTTCCTTAATCAAATGTTTCAGTTCAAGTATTTATTGCTGCTGGGACATAAAATTAGCAGGAGGTGATTTTTAAACTTCCCCAAGTCATAATAAAGTCAAAATAAACATGCTAAATCACACCACACTGTTTAGAGGATAGGATAGTTTTCTGGAAAGTTTTCCAGGTCTTATTTTTCCAGAAAACACACACTGTTGACAGTCATGACAGACAATTTGCTCTGCTGGATGAGAAGCACTTAAAATTATTACATACAATTTTTTTCCAGTATTTTCTGATAGGTAGTGGTGACATAAAGCACCCTTTTTTTTTGCGTCATTCCAACAGGAAATAGACCACGAGGACATTTCAGAAGGAGGCGAGGCCTTCCGCTCTTTCCTTTTCCCTGAGCGACTGCCATTTTCAAGTCAGCCGGGGATAAAATCCCTCAGCCAGTATTCTTACTAAGGTGGATCAACAGAGGTTCCTGTCCCTGGACAAGGACTAAAAACTGACATCAAAGTATACTGACAATTACTCAAATCAGGTTAAAGTCGGAGATTGGCTTGCTCACAGCCTTAATGAGAGCAGCAGACCAGGCTGAAAGTCACTGTAGGAGTTTCTCATTACCCCTCCCTCCCCCTACCTGATACATCAAAATCAATTCAGTCACTGAATACTGAAGGCGGGAAGTGAGAAATCAGAAACAGATATGACATTGAATAGTACCACTGATGCTGGTGTACCAGTGGTGGGAAACAGAAGTATCCTAGGTGGGACACAGGGTTCTGCTAACAGTTACTAAGAATTTGCTCTCCCTCAATCCCCATTTCCACCATCTGTCAGAGCCAAAAGGTATAGATAGGGACTCTGGGGCAAGTGATGCACTGTATTCTTGGTGCGGGGGGGGGGGGAACAGTGGGAGGGCTTCTAGTGTCCCGGCTTCACTGCTGGACCTCCTGATGGCATAGGGTTGCCAAGTACCTACCTACGAACCGGCGGGGGACACATGCTTCCCCGCCGGAGATTCTTGCTTGTAACACAGGCGCTGCACTATTCCATTGCCCAGATGTGACGTAGGCACGTAGCTGGGCGACACTCTGGTAATGGAGCTGGAAACTCGATGGTACCATCGAGTTTCCAGCCCCAATTGCTAGACCGTCGCCCGGCTACGTGCCTACGTCACGTCTGGGCGACTGAATAGTGCAGCGCCTGTGTTTTCCCCGCGGGAATGGTCCCGCGAAGAACTACATATCCCCTGCCAAATCAAGGTAAGTACTTGGGAGCCCTGTGGTGGCACCTGGTATTTTTGGCCACTGTGTGACCGAGTGTTGGACTGGATGGGCCATTGGCCTGATCCAGCATTGGCGACTCTTATGTTTTTTATGTTCTTATCTCCTTCTGCCCCTGCCTGCCACAGATTATCCACCTGTGACCTTTGGGCTAGTAGTAATAGAATGCCTGTAAACATATGAAGGTCCTTTTTGGGAAAAGTGGGTTACTTGTTTCTATCATGGTGGGACCCAGGTTTTTTGACAGAGAGACCAGTGGGATGTCAGAAAGGAAGAGAATCACTCCTCTGTGCAACAGCCAGAGTAGGAGTGGTCTCTCCACATCCTGCCAACCCTGCAAGCTGGGCCTTGAACCCAACCTGACTGAGGCTGATGCCCCAATGTTAGTACAGATGTGTGAGCGCTCAGGCCTCGGAGTCCTCTTCAGGCACAGAGAGGAGCCAGCCTTATAACTGGCAGCAGGAGGAAGCCTCTGGACGGAGCCACAGACCCGGAAGAAATACTCTGAGCATGGTCTCATGCCCTTGTCTGGTCAACAGAGCAGGAATTTCCTTCTGTCTGGTGTACCTCAGGGAGCCTGAGCTGAATCCAGGTCTAAATTTGGGTACAGTTGCTTGCCACCACAGTCTGGCCCAGAAACTCACAGGCTCCACAGAATTCTGTTGCCTCAGAGGTTGCTTGTGGGAAATAGCCAGGCACAGATGGAAAAAAACCCATTACATTACTGGTAGAGTTCAATACTAGAACTGATTTATGCAACAGCCAAATCGCCCGCTCACAACTTTAATGCATGTAGCTCACAAAGTAGAATTTTTGCTCACAGGACTCCACAGCTTAGAGGGAACACTGCCTCTAACTAGTTTTTTTTCCAATTACCCTTTGAATGGGTGAAGAAACCAGAAGAAATACTTTGTATTAATAAGAGGACCACGGTTCTGGAATATTGCTCTGTGTGGCCCACATATTTTTCTTAACAGTCGTCACTCGGGAAGATCCTGGAAATGTCCTTGCCCAATCTTTCCCACTTGCTTACACTGCCCTCCAGCTTTCCTACTGCAGACAGACGCTGAAGAGGCCAGCCATGTTAAACAGCGGTGCTTAAACAGTCACTGAAAAGCAGCTTGCCTCTTCAACATATAGTAGATGCTGCCACAAGGCCTTTGGCTTTTCGGCATTTAGGATTTCCACCATGGCCTGTGGGGGGAGGGGGGAGATCTGAATGCACAGTGAGGACCAATGGAGTAGTTACAGCCGACTTACGGCAACCTCGTAGGGTTTGCAAGGCAAGAAGGAAACGGAGATGGTTTGCCGTTGCTTGCCTCTGCGTAGCAACCCTGGACTTCCTTGGTGGCCAACCCTGCTTAGCTTCCAAGCGCTGACAAGATCGGGCTAGCCTGGGTCATCCACATCTGAGCAAACTACACGTTACATGGGAAAGAGACGTAATCTTTGTGTTTTCTTCGTAATACTACATCTTAAGGACCTGCATTCCAAATGGCCACGGCTAAGCCTAATTTAAACACAGCGCAAAAGTACCCACCCTTGGGACTTCATATTCACACAACATCTGGTACAAACTGGGCTCCTACCCATTCAAAGCAGCAAAATCAAGCCTTGCCAAGCAATAGTAGCTACAGATTCTTAACAGAGCTGGTGTATAAACTATAGTCCTTTGCTGTTCTGCCATGTTTAGGAAGCCATGGCTGCCAGGAAAAGTATTGGGAAGTAAAAGACAATCTAATGTGTTTTAATAATTATTAAGCATAGAATTTTCTGAAGATAAGTAAAAAACTAATTGATATAATGAAATAATAGTTACCTAGTGATATATAAAAAGGAAATTGATATATTGGTAAAAAGAAGGGAATATGTAGGAGGTCGTAACACTGTGGGGAGCCGTATAATAGGGAGGGGAAAAGGGAGGAGGGTAGGGTATAACGGGGACAAAAGTAGAAAATTTAATGCTGGTTGTGAATGTTTATATCCTGAATAAAAATCTTTTTACAAAAAAAAAAAGGAAGCCATGGCTGCCCATGAGAAATGAATCGATAGCCAGCCATCAAAAAATCCATTAAATGTTATTTGAAATGCAAAAATATTCGTAATAACATTGCTTGCTTCCTTGTTCCTTTAGAATTTTTGACCATCATTTCCCAATCATATCTCAAGGAGTTCAAGAAAACCTGAACATTTGCTTTTAGGGAGGGAGGCGGGGCAGAACATAAGAAGAGTTCTGCTGGATCAGACCTGTGGTCCATCTGGCCCAGCATCCTGTTCCATGTAGTGACTAACCTTGGAGAGGCCTTCCCCTTCGGAGAAGAGGATGCTGCCTACCCACAAGTTCAAAATTACAACATAGCTCCCTACCCAGTGGCAGAAGGTCTGTCAGAGCCAACTCTAAGAGTGGGAGGGGCCTGAATAAGGACCTGCAGAAAGGCTCCTTTAAACCAGAAGGGGTAGAGCAAGCAAACCAAGAATTCACTCATACTGGTTGAGGCTACCTCCTGTGCTGTGTGCAAAATGAACAAGGCTGCATTAGCAAGTTCTTTGTCAGTCTCAGGGGTCATGTCAGATGCCCTATCTTGCCACTCCTGGAGCCGATTCAGATGCCTGCGAAAACCTCCTTCACCAAAGTTTGTCTACAGTTACTGGACACCGAATCTTCTCAATGCAGCCAATTCCAGACCCTTTTTATGCTACTACCTGTTAGCATTATGCTTGCATATAGTCTGTTTTTTTTCTTAAGGGTTTTTGAAAAAGATTGAGACAAAAGTTCCTTTTGGTTGTTACATTTCTGGTGCTTTGAGTGCTACACACAATCCACCTGGGACATGCTTGAAATTGGGAACGTGGATTTACAGCCGCAGTACACATGTACCAAGTAAGAGGGCCAAGTGTTGCCCCTTTCCAATGAAATGGCAATAGTGCATGCCTGACTGCATGTACCATGCACTCCCCATATGCACAATCACAATACCAGAATGAAACAACTGAAAAGGGCTAAATTCATGGCAGATTGATCCCTCAAGAGCTATTAACCTTGACTGCTTACTGGATCAGTTCAGAGGCTGTATACCCGCCGAGTACAAGATAAGATCAGTAACGGAAACAACTCTATGTGCACCTTCCAAGATCTGCTTGTGGGCTTTCAAACTCATCTGACTGGCCACTGGTAGAAAGACAGATCAGTGGGACAGACGGGCCTGCGAAATGATCTAGAGGTGTAAACTTTCCAAGGGGAGGGGGAATCTCCCACCCCAGAATTTGGGGGAAATTGAAACATATCCTATAACTACTTTCTTAATCAAACCTAAACTTATTTTCCTGCTTTAACAACATAAAACACATCATTGGTTAGTTACATTTAACCAATAAACATGTTCTCGAAACAGGATACATAGGAATTGTTTTTTGATTCTGAAGATTGTAGTATGAGAAGATACTGAGTGAGTAAAACTTTTAAGGCCCTGACCGGCTTGGGACTAGGGGACCGGAATAGGGTTGCCAAGTATAATTTACCTCCGCAGCGGGGGACTCCCGGGTGAATTCCGGAGCGCGCGCACACGCGCCGCACACACATCACCAGAAAGTGTCGTTATGACACCGGGTACGCTGGGGGCAGGGCCACGACCATTCGAGGGGAAACCATAGAGTTTCCCCTCGGATGGTCGTGGCCCCACCCCCAGCGTGCCCGGCGTCATAACGTCACTTTCTGGTGACACGCACACCGGGGTGGGGTTCCCCCCGGGGCCCGATTCTGCGGCGGCGGAAATTGGGCCTCCAAAGCGGGGGTTTACCGCCCCCCCGGCCCCACTTGGCAGCCCTAGACCGGAAGGACCGCCTCCTCCCATACGGTCCATCTTGCCAGTTAAGCTCCGCCTCTCAAGTCCGGCTCTCTGTGCCCCTACCTTCAGAAGTAAGGCAGGTGGTGACAAGGGACAGGATATTTTCTGTGGTGCCACCTTACATCTGGAACACCCTTCCCTTGAGGATCACCTGGCACTTAATTTACTTCAATTTAGGTACCAGGCTAAAACACACCTTTTAACCTGGCCTTTTAATTAGTGTGTTGTTGTTTTTTATCTTATCGGCTTTTTAATGATCGGCGTTTCTTTTATGGATAGTTCTCACACTATGTCCAATGGCTTATAATATTGTGGTGATTTTAATTGTAAACCATCTCAAGCAGGACTCTGAAGAGGCAGCACATAAATACCCCAAATAATTTTTTTTAAAAAATAAACCTTAAACATTTTATGCATTCCATAATTCATAATTTATTTTTCAGAACTCCCAAACATTTCCAGGTTTTCTATTGGAAACAAACAAACAAACAAACAAACAGGCCTCTGCAGCCTGATATTGTTTACAGGCCTTTAGTACAATCCAGCCAGCAATTCTTATGCTCCTAACTACTACTGATAACTGTTCTTAACACAACACTCTGCGTTTGATGCCAGATATGTGGATGCTACAGAAACAAAGTCCCAATGGCATTTTAACTATTTTCCTGGTTTGCCCTCCTTCCTGCTAGAAATAACACTGCAGCTAACCAGGAACCTTAGCTTAGTGGTTTCTCATCCGGTGCATTTAAGCGTCCCATCTCAAGTATCTAAATGAGGAGCTCTGATTACATCTCAAGCATCAAAAACTAACATGAGAAGCTGCACACTGCCAATGCTCCATACATACATTATTCAATTCTAGCCTCCAAAGCAGTCATTCCCGAACTGTGTGCAGTGAGAAATAAATTAAGGATGCCTGGGAGCTCAAAGTGCCCACCTGCAGGAGGCTGTGTGTTGTGTCTCTGCATGAGGTACTATCCTGCCCTCTACCCAACAGCATTCACCAGCAGCTGGTAATTCTGTAACATCTCTGCACTGAGGATGATTGCATCAATGTCTGCTACTGAAGAAACTGTTACTTGTGCAAATATAAGGAAAAGTCTGGAGGCAGGATTCTATCCAACTGCTTGGCAAGCAATACACTTGCTTTTCTCATTTTACTTTTACAGCCAGTGTCTAAAAAGGCAATGCAGCAAACATCAAAAGCATTAGTTAATTTTATAAAATGTGAAAAGTTTTACTGTGTTAATTCTACAATTATTAACTTATCAGGCTACTTCTATTTAGCTATAGGTTGTTATGAACTGATTCTCCACTCTGCCCATAACAGAAATGATATTCTTAGCACAGCCTGCCTCCCATTTTATTTCTTTTTAAAAAATATTTTATTTTGATTTTTAAATCATATACATAACACAAAATATATGTAATAATTTTACAACACTTTTGGAGCATCTTATCCATACATTTCTAACCTCCTGTCTAGTTTCTGCCATCTCTTCTTGAACACACTGTCAAGTTTTCCTGCAAGTAACATATTTACTTTATCCATTTCTTTTATATCCATAATTTTTATAATTAATTCTTCTCTGCTTGGCAATTTATCAGACTTCTAACATTTAGCTATAGCTATTCTAGCATTTGTAAGGACGTACAGTATCAAGCGTGCATCGTTATAATTTATCCTATCTGGCAAGATGTTTAACAAGTATATTTCTGGCTCCAATGGTAGTTCAACTTCTACTATTTCTAGAATGAGTTGTTTTATACTTTTCCAAAATTTTGCCACTTTTTCACACCTCCACCCGCCTGCCTCCCATTTTCTGATTATGGGTCTGGTCAAGGCAGGCAAGCATTTCCTGCTATGGTTATTGTATTTCCTAGAATTTCTGCATACATTCCTCTTGGAACACTCTGCACTCATTCACATTTATCCAGTTTCAGGCTATACAAGAATTGTATTCCTCCAGGTAAAACATCCGTGTGAACAGAACTCTCTACTTGTTAACTAGGGCAGCAACTCCCACACTTTATGCCAGATTGTTTCAAGTGTGGTGTGAGAAATTCAATTAGTTAAATCATTAGCAGTCCCCTGAGAGCCTAAACAACTGCCTCCCAAACAAAAAAGTCACCCACGGAGGAGGTTGCCCATTGCATCTCTTCATGATTTATCACTCTGATCCTGCTTCCTTCCAACCAATTCAGCAGCATCTCTGTGCTTGGATCAATCAAAGTTAAACAGAAAACCAGTGGTACAGAATGTCAAAATTTATTTCGGTACCAGTTTTCATGAGTCAGAACTCACTTCATCAAATTATGAAGTGTACTTCCACAGCAGTGATTTATACTTACAGCTACAAGCAACAGAACTTTATATAAACAACTGCTCTGGAGGTACAATTCATGTATCTGATGAAGTGAGCTGTGACTCAGCAACTGATGCTGGAATAAATTTGGGTAGTCTCTGAAGTGCCACTAGACTTCTGTTTAATTTTGCTGCAACAGCCTAACACAGCTATTCCTCTATAATTGCTATTCGGGATCAATCAGTTGCTTTTAGTGTAGGCATGCTGCAGAATTATCCACCATCCTCCTAATGGACGCCGCCTGTTGTATCCCTGTATGAGTCACTGCTCTGGCTTGGATTCATTCCAAATCAAGGTGCACATCCACCTCACCAAATTGCACAGAAGCACATAGGGCAGACAAGTCTTATAAAGGCAGTGAAAAAAATAGTGAAAGACTCCTCCAATTTACTGCAAGGGGGGGAGGTGTAACTGAGCTCTCAGAAGTCTGGGAAACACCAAAACAGGCCTTTTCACATGACCACCAAATGGAAACTGGCACATGCACTGGAACAACCCACCCACAACCCACCCAGTCATTTCAAACATTAGACCAGTGTCGAAGGGGAGGTCATTGTAAATCATCAGAAAAACAGCAAATCCCAGTCAACCTGGTATCTTTGCACTCATTGGCCAGAATGCGAGAGCAGGTTTCCTCCTACTGAGCCAGAACATAGCCTTGTTACTAATTAATTAATTAATGGCCTTGCTAATGTCAGATGCACCACTAATTTGCAATTGACAAGCCTGCATTGTCTCCTTTAACAAAAGATGAGGAGCTATTTTTTTCTTGAATGAAAGCTGAAAATTCATGGGAAGGGGCTAAGAATGTCCCCGCTGAGGGCCACTAGCCTTCTACCATAAACATATAAGGAGGTACAGATCAGGCACAAGTACCCGTTTTTAAAGAAGCTCAGTTATATAGCCAAGATACCAGAGTTTCTTTTAAAATAGGCCCTTACTACTGACAGTCTGCACCATCTCAGAACACAACACGTACAGTCATGTACCAGCAATTTCCAATAGCCAAGGCCAACTCTTGGGCCTGCAATCAATCACTTCTCCATGGTGCCAACAAAAACGGCAGCCTCAGATATAATTTCAGGGGGTAACCAATTGCCCTCTGGTCACAGCGGTATGTTAAATCAATGCTCCAAAGTCTACATCAGATTTCTGTTCTCTTCAGGGTATTTCTTTCAGCATTCTGGCTTTAAAAACGCAAAGGAGCTTAGGCCGAACCAGGATAGGCCTCAAAGTGGAAGCCCTGTGGCCACTGGCTTCCTGCTTCCTGTTCTGCCAGGGCTGCTGGCCAGGGAGGCCAGTGTTGGCATTTCCAGCTGGGAGATTTATAGAATTGCGCATAATGCTCCTGGCTCAGACAATCACGTGATACAGCAAGGCCAATCCAATACTCCTAAACAGTATAAAGAGCTGACTTCCTCAGTGTAGGCAACTCACCCTGGGGGAAGCCGCTGTGTGGAACTGAAAGATGGTCTGTGAGGGCCCTAGGGCGGATCTTGCAGAGCTCTCCCCATGTTCTGCAGGAAGCAATACAGCCCATGGAAAAAAACCACCCTCCCAAGTGTTCAAGGCTGGGGAAACAACATGTCCAAGTACCAGAAAGAAAATTCTGGCAGGTCTCCTGACTCCTGTTTGGAGCTCTCCCCATGTTCTGCAGGAAGCAATAGAGCCCATGGAAAAAGCCACCCTCCCAAGTGTTCAAGGCTGGGAAACAACATGTCCAAGTAGCAGAAAGAAAATTCTGGCAGGTATCCTGACTCCTGTTTGGATGCTCTACTGTAGGGCCTAAGTGCTGAGCTGTGTACCATATGATTAACCATACGATTAACACGAAATAAATTCCTTAGGGCCTAAGTGCTGAGCTGTGTACCATACGATTAACACGAAATAAATTCCAGTCTGACATTTTGTGTAATTTACAATGATTAAATACATAACAAAGAAGAGAAAAGAGTGAAGGAAACGAGAACACACGACTTCTTTATTGCTAGAGGGCTAGCCTGAGAATGACTGGTCAACCTATGGCGAATCAGAATTAGGAGACTAGGCAAGGAAAATGGCTCAAAAGTTGGTTGTTCTCTATTCTGCCACAAAAACACAGCATTGGGCTATGCACCAAGTAGGCTGCTAGTATGCTTCTCAGAATTACTTGCCGCAATGCTAGATGGTAAAAGCAAAACAGAAGTTTTAGTTGAAATAAATAAGAGATCCATGTGGCCTCCCAAAGTGAAACCGGGGCTGCCTCTTCTTACAATCTAGGCCCGAGCAATCCACACCTCTGAATATCATGTCTTCAGATGGCTTTGTGCATTACGGAGGCAGTTCAAAGATGAAGCCCTATTCCCCTCACGTGGCCTTTCAAACCATATGCTGTCCTTTGAGGGATTTGGGGAGAGCGTGCAATAGACCACGAAGAACCGTTCTAAAACATGCTTGACACTGGGTCCACAAAAAATTACTAGCCACAGAAATTTTGTCTGGCCTTTTCTGTCGGTCCTTACCTAAGTTAGCCATCTCTGGCCCAACAATGAGCTTCAAGAAATGCGTCAGTTCTTTTCCAGTTGAAAAGCTCTTCCCTACCTGGTCACCCACCAGGCAATTCTCACTACCAAAGGGGACCACTGGACTAGATATTTACAAGCCCAAACAAAGTGCATGAGCTCCGGGTCAAGAAGTCCTGGATTCAAATTTCAATTCTGTTATTATTAGACAGCCTAGATTGTCTCAGAGCAACGATCATACTGACCTACCTCACCGGGCTATTACAGAAATGACTGGGATCACAAGCTGAACTCTCAAACACACAGTATCAGTGGCAACCCCTCACATTAATCCTATAAGGTCAGGGGAACCCATCTAGTACATCCAACCTCTCAAGGATACACCTACCCAAAAAAGTGGTACGAGAACCAAAGCTATACACTGAATAGGATTCAGAGTTCCTCATCAACTTGAATAAGGGAAGGAGAAAAGGGGAGATCCCTTCTGACCATAAAACTGGCAGGGAATCCAGTATCAGAACTTCCTTTTTTGGGGTTCCCAAAGAAGCCCTGGTGAGCAATTACTTGTTCACAGAGCACATATGTTGGATGGAAAAAGGGCAAGAGGATGAGTGACCTTGGTTCCATTCAGTGACTCACTTCTGTCAGCCAAAAGGCATGTAAAGGGCTCTTCAACTCCCCCCCCCTACAGAATGGATTGCTTCTCGCCTTCAGTCCTTCAGTGGCTCACTTTCATTGCTGACAGGTTGGCTCATGCTTGGGAGTCATTATCTGAAGGACGCAAGAGGGCAAGCTCTGCCAAAGCTAGGACACACACAAAGGGATCCTGAATCACTTCCAGTGTTATCTTTGATCTCCACCGCTGTGAACAGGAAGAGAGGCTTTGGCAACATTCACACCTTTTTGACACACCACAGCTTCTCCCCCTACACAGAAATCAACACTCAAAGAACTGTAAGCAGCTATGAAAAACTCTGCCAAAGCCTCTTCTGCTGTTTAAAGTGGGAAGGAGCCCTTTGTCCACATCAAAGAGCCCTTTGTCCACATCTCAGCTTTTTGCCAGAGGATGTCAGTAGATAGACCTCATGTCATATCCATTACTGTACAGTTCAAAACATCCTGTGTTAAATATTGTCAGGGATGTTCACATCGTATCTGTGGCACATGTACCACGCATGTCTTAGGGACAAACGTGTTTTATCCTAGAGGAGTTAGTATCTTGACACTCTTATGTTAAAACTAGAGGTGATTTTCAATTATTCCATGGGTGTTGTCCACAAGTACATTAGTCTAGGCCTCATGGAACCTGGAAGGGTGAATGATGGTGCCACACTTTGCTCACCTTAGAATGACCCTTAGAATATAGGAGAGATGACTCTGTCCACTAGCTTAACTCCCATGTGATCAAGACACATGCAAAGGTCTCCGCTACCTGCCCAAGTAAGCACCCAGTTCCTGCCTTTATGCCCCCTAAGTTGCTTACCTCCATGTGCATTTGCCAACATATAGGACTAAACAGCTGAGAAGGTACAAAGGACACACTTTCCCAAAGCCTCTATTGCTATTTATTCTGAAGAGCAGGGAGCTAAGGAGCCCTTTGCCTGGCTTTTGGAGTGAACAACACAAAACGGGAGGGGCTCTGCCAAAGCTTCTTCTGCAAGTCACACAGGCAAGAAGGGTTTTAGAGAGGCCTTTGTTTGCGTCCCACCTGAGGCAGAAAACAACTGAAATGTAGAAACAAGGGACTAGGCTAGAGGTAGGATAGGAAGCCCTGGGGCACCAGTTGCTTCCCTATGCCATGGGAAAAAGAGAAATGACTACAATCCCCATAAGGGATAGTCTCCTGACCTAATATCTATAATAAAGAACAGTGTTATAAACCCACTACTGTTTCTGCACCCCTCTCGTTTCCAGCTGTCATCAAGGAGGCCATCAAAGGGAAGACAGGAAACAGCCAGGAGGATCCCTTTGTAGTTTGACTCCTGAGAGCTCCACTGGGAGCCAACTCTGGCTAAAGAGCAGGGTTAAAAATATAATAAATTAAGTAAAATAATAATAAAAATCTTAGTCCCATGTGTAAAGCAGTAAGGGTAAAGGTAAAGGTTCCCTTGCTCGAAAGCCAGTCGAGTCCGACTCTAGGGTTGCGGTGCTCATCTCCGTTTTAATCTTTTAGAAATACATATATGAGTAGTTGGTGGCCCACTTTTGCATTCATGCAAAGTTCGTTTCCTAAACCTTGATAGTAGAGGCGCACTGTTTTCTGCACTGAAACAGAAGATTCATACCCAACAGGTTTACTTTTTAGACTGCGCAAAAGAAATAATGAGGGGCTTGCCTCATCTTTCTGTATAAATCTGTGTTGCGCACATGCTTATTTACTAGAAGGAGACTATTTTATTTTACTTTACTTGCCTCACTTAAAGCCCATCTTTCTCACTGAGACTTCAAGGCAGACAAGCCTAGATCAGGGACTCATACAGAGATGCAATGGGTAGCCTTCTCTGCAAATCCTGTGTTTTTCCAGCACTGGGAAAGATCTCTTGATGAAGGGGTGGAGTGAAATTACTCATCCTGATCAGAGGCTGATAGGAAGCAGAGAAATGAATTATGCAGAAATATTACAGACAGACCCCTCCACGGATGGAAACATTGGGCTCCCAGAAGCCTCAATTTAAAAAAAATTAAATTGACTGCTAGCAGCACATTAGGGATTCTCTCACAGAATACAGTTTGGACATTACCATTTCATTGGACCTGCATCCTCTGTAAATCCATTCACAGGATGCTACGGTAGCATGGAAATGTAGAAATCACACGGAAAATTCACCACTTATACCGATCCCAATTCAGCCCCCAGTGCTGGAGTGGTTCTTTGCAGGTGGCATTTTCAATACAATAACATGTATGGATCACAGCCCTTCCCATAACTTAAGAACTGGCTCACTTCTGGCCCTGTATTTTCTCTACCCAGAGGAAGCTGTGATCTTGAATCCAGAACCCATCCACATGAAGGTGGAACCATTCACTCCTCATAGAGAATGCCTACAGTTAACATGACTGATGGCCCAAGTGAATTCAGAACAGTAAAGCAAAATCAATCAAGCAGACCTGTTTCTCTTTGATACAGGGCACTTGCCATCAAAGAAGAGCTCTGTGTGATACAGAAGCTTGCATACTTCGTATACCAACCAAAGGTAGCCTAGTTTTCTTTTTTCCAAAAATTAATTCTCTTTATATAAGGCTTCCCTGTCTTATTCTCTATAATCAACAGAGCAAACAATGTCTTCTGTGCCAAAAACAATAACCCCAAACACAAGGATCATCTTAACCCCAAGTTTCCAGACCTGCCCCGGGATGGCCAAAACTCAACACACGCCTCCACCTTCCAAAGGCCTCCCAGTCGGCCTAGGCAACAAATCAAACTTAAATCAAACTGGCAGTTGGAAGAAAAGGATGGCAAATTCAGACCTCAAGCCCTTCCAGAGTTAGCCAGCACATATAAATCGAACAAAAGGAAGTACATGTAGGCACTGCAGATTAATGCACCGCCAAACGTAGGTCCAGTAAAAAGGCACATTTCCTACCCCCACCCTCCTCCCAAAATAAATTCATACTTGTCCTAAGACACACTGCCTCTTTTAGTGCAATGATGTAACATTGTTCTACAGCAACTACCTAGTATACAGGGCTCCAAACATCTTTAAAATTATGTATATATATTGACATCACATGTATGGAAAGACACATATAGACACACACATGAAATCCATGTTCCTCTAACACAGAGACCCCTCTCTCTCTCTAGAACTGCAAGGAGGGGGGGGAATCTCACCATTCTTTATAGCTGCGGATTCCACAGTATGAAAATAGCACATTCCACTCCCATATTGCAAATTTTCAAAGTATTCCTCAGCAAACCTGCCATTTCCAAAAAGACCCTTTTTCCCCCGAAAGAAAGAAAAAGCACAGAAATCGTCCACCGTTAAAAACAATCCAACCCAAAGCCACATCATTTAAAATAAAAAGGAAGTATAATCAGATTCAAATGAACTTTTTCCATTTAATAAGCCAAACGGAAAGGAAGGAAAGATATATAAGCATGTTAACTGGGGGTTGGGGGGTTTCCCTTGACACACATTTCCATAGGCAAGTTCTGCACGAGTGCAGATATTAAAACAGTCCTTTCCTATTTAATCTTTTTTTTAAAAAAGTGCAATTCACACACAATTCTCGGCGCAAGGGAAAGAAGGGAGAAAAAATAAGACACCCCACCAGACAGCGCAACATCCCCCACACAACCGCAAACGCCAAGCAAGTAAGATTATTTTTTTAAAAAAAAGCAAAACAAAACAAAACACCCCTTTCGGTGCCCCCTTCCCCCCCCTCTCCGCCGCCTCTCCCACATTCTCAGACAGTTTTATTAAAATTTGCAGACAAAAGGAAAACAAAAATGGCAGCCTCGCTTATTTTTAAAACAGAACAGGGACGCCATATTCTGCAGATCTGCAAAAAACCGGAGAAATCTGAAGCTTGCCTACGCCGAGAGGGGAGAGGAGAGAGGAAGGGGAAAAAAAAAAAATCCAGGCAGCTACAAAAGTATAAAGTCGGAGGGGGAAAAAAGAAAAAAGGGGGTGGAAAAAAGCCTCTCCCTTTGCCATCGCTTTTAGTTGCCTTAAATCATTAGTGGCCGGAGAACTGCACCAAAGGGGTATTTTATTTTATTTTTGAATAGCCCGGCTTTTATTTATTTAAAAAAAAAAAGACACTTCCTATACCAATACACATGCTCCACTTTCAAATTGCAACCCAGCCAGCGATCCGTCTGCAAGGAAGAAAATGGGCTCCCCCCTTTAGCTTCCTTTCCCCCCCCCCTCCTTCTCCACCGCCCAAGCTTCACAACGTCGGGAAAGGAGGAGGAGGGGGCACCGGGAAGATAGTCCCCCCCCCCAATCTGGACACTGATCGGGTGCAAATGCATGCACTCACATTTGCACACAGCGGAAGGGGGGGGGGGAGCCCTAAACCAACCCAGGCGAAGGGTTTTTTTTCTTTCTTTTGCAACGCTTTCCCCGGCGGCCCGAGCTTAGCTGAACTGGAAACTGACATGCATTTTGCGAAAGAGAACAAGGCAGGCGAGGCGAGAAGTGCATGCAACTTTCCGCGACTAGGGATCCATTTAAACCCCCTTCGCCCTCCCGTATTTCTCCCGTCCCCTCCCCGCAATCTTAGCCTTGAGAGTTCAGGCTTTTTCTTTCTTTCTTTTTTTGTAAGGTAGAAATAATACACACCTTGAATTGCAGAGAGTTTGGCAAAAGGGCTTGGGGTTTTGCAAACAGACATGGGAAGGAAAAGAATTTTTTTGAAAACAAAAACAAAAAAGAAAGCCACCCAAGTTTACAGCTGGGGGAAAAAAAAAAATCCGTCCCCCCCGCGCCGATCTTGGGATGGTCCGTCTGTCTAGCTTGGATTTTTTTTTCTCTTTTCTTTCCTTTTTTCCCCCCTCCCCCCCTCCCCCGTTGGGTGGTTATAAGGCTTTAGTTCAAACCTTCCGGGTCGCTCTGCAGTTCACTTCTGGTTTCTGCACGCACCAAAGCCAGCGAAAGGGTTGGTTTCCATGAGATCCAAAGAACAAGAAAAATACTCCTTCTTGGCAATTGATCCCTCCCTTCTCTCTCTCCCCCCCTCCCCCCCCCCCCCCCCCGCGTTTTTTTTTAAAGAAAAAAATCTTATATGGGGAGATTTCTGAACAATCTTCCTTCCTGGTCTAATTTTTTTTTTTTTTAAAGATTCACTTCTTGCAAGAGAAACTGGGAGCAGTTTGCAAAATGGGCAGATACAGAATTCGCAGGAGAGACTGGGGGAAGGGGAGGAGGGGAAACAGGAGAGGGAGGCTTTGGAAAAGAAAACATTGGGGGGGGAAAGGGGGTGGGGGGAGATCTGCTGGGTGGTAGTGGAGGAGGAGAGGGGGGAGGAAGAGGAGGAGAGGAGGGGGAGTGGGTTTGGCAGCCCGCAGAATGTGCCCAAACACTGCTTGCCGAGAGGGTGGGCTCGCTTGTATTCCCCACCCTCTGTGGGTTCTTAAGGCGGCCCCCCCCCCCCCCCCAACAGAGAAAGTTGCCCTAAGCTATCCTCATTTCCTGGCTTGGCACCAAGACAAATTCACAAGCTTCTCTCCACATTCTGGGCTGGCTGATTTCTTTTTCTCTTTACCCCTTGGTGGCTTTACCAAGAGGTACCTGCTAGCATCCGCTTGTAAGAAGCTGCAGTCCTGTTCTTCTTCCCCCCCCCCAACTTTGAAGCCATTAGGGTAGGCTGCTGCAACTAGAATTCACTGTTTCGAGGGCTTTAAAACAGGACTGAAGACACAGCCCTGTGTCATGCTGCTGCTGGTACGTTTAGCGAAAAAAGTCCCTGCCCCGAGGAGTCTACAATCTAAAATTGGACATGAGAGAGAGAGAGAGACAATGAGGGGAAGGAAGAGGAGTATGGCATGACGGCCATGCCAATTGTGCAGGTATAGGCACCGTATCAGCAGGGTCACACGTGAAGCTGCCCTATACTGAATCAAACCATTGGCCTCAGACTGGCAGCAGCTTTCCAGGCAGAGCCTTCTCCTTTTCATGCCCTTTATTTACTCCAGAGACCCAGGCAAAGGGTGCTTTAACCTGCTCCTCCCCAGAGTGATCAGGGTCTTTGCCCTGAACTGCTGAATAGAACACAAATGGGGGCAGGATGCTAGCTGCCTTAGAATGAAACACTTTTGTCTCCAACTCATGCATGATATAGTTTGTGTGTTGTTTCGTAGGCCACCTTGGGCAGGTATTTCCAAGTAAGGCAATTAACATGTGCTGCCACTGAGACATTGTGGACACACACGACCCAATCAGTTAAACAAGTATAAAGCCAACAGTCGTGATAGTCTGACCCACAATCAGTCATAAGACTTATAAAGAATGCTGTTTATGTATTGCAATCTAAAGCACTACAACATGATACACAACTCAAAATCCTTGAACCAAAGTACATAATCACATAATCAACATCGTCTCCGGATTACATAACGTTTCAAAAAAAATGGATCTTCTTCAGGAGATATTATAGTGGTGCCAAAGCTCTCAGTTTCATAAATGTTAGACAACAAGTCTTAAGAATATTAAATTCAGATCTCAATTAACATTCAAGCTCAAAATATGCTGCTATGTTTCTACTGGATCCCAGGCGACCGTGAAACTGATAGCTTTGGCACCACTATAATATCTCCTGAAGAAGATCCATTTTTTTTGAAACGTTGTTATGTAATCCGGAGACGACGTTGATTATGTGATTATGTACCTTGGTTCAAGGATTTTCTTTTAAGTTGTGTATTATGTTGTAGTGCTTTAGACTGCAATACATAAACAGCATTCTTTATAAGTCTTATGACTGTTTGATTGTGGGTCAGACTATCACGACTGCTGGCTTTATACTTGTTTAACTGAGACATTGTGGACATCCCTGGCCAAGTAACAGAGGGGTCATTTTGCACTGAGCGGTGGTGGGTATGAACACTGGGTTGGCAACATGGGCAAAGGGCTCTTCCCAGTGTAAACAGACCCTACCTTGAAAGTCACCTTTTGGTGGAAGGGCGGGATTATAATGTGATATTATTATTAGCAGCAGCCTTAAGTTAGCATATTTCCAGGGTCTGAAGCTCCTATTTAGTCATTCATTTATCTGTTTGCTTCTTTATTTTGACGTTCTGCAATTCTCAACCAGAATTAGGTCTCTAGGCAGCTTGGGTGAAACCAGATTCAGTAAAAGGGACAGTGATCAGAGGATAATATACTGATAAAAAGTCAATTAAAATCTTTGCTCAACTTTATCTGGGAAAGTCTTCAGACAACAAGAGATAAACAAAAGTCAGGCATTGTAAGAGAGATCGTATCTTAAAATGATAAGATCCAGCAGAGACAATACATAAGCCAGCTCTTCCAGGCCCCAAGATTTATTATGTGTTGCTTATTTACCCCTTCTCCCCCTAACCCCACAACTCCAAGGGATCAGATGAGGAAAATGAACGTTAAGTATTGAACTCTATCCTGTGTTCCCAGAACCTAGTTTTTATATAAATGTCTTGTGCTGGTTCCGGAAGACACACATGTTCAAGCTTTGGTGAACCTCCAGAAATGGTTCTGGAGCTAAGGGCAGCCTCGGAGAATGCCTTTCCATACAACCTTTGTAACAATGATTTGGAGGTACACCTGGTATGTCTTCAGGGTCAAGGCGGAATGGGGGGGGGTATAGCAGTTTCTGTCAGGTTGCAGTCACACATGCTAGAAAAAACGGGGGGGAGTGAGGCTATTTCCTCCAGAGCAGGGGTCATTTCCTGCAGGAGTGCACAGGAGCGGAGCTCCGGCAGTAAAGAGCCCAGGGGGCGGGCACATGCAACAAGCCCCACCCCCTGCTCCCAACAGCCCTCAGTCAGAGCAAGAAGCAGCCAGGTAAGTTGCAGACCCTCCCACCCTGTTCCAAAACAGTCCAGTGGCACCTTTAAGACCAAGTTCTATTCAGGTACAAGCTCTCCCTCCTCTGCAAGGACAGATCTGCACGTTCCCCCCACCCCCAATAGCTAGCCATCCAAAGCAGTCCAGTGGAGCCTGAGCGGTGGGTGTTGCCTTCTGACCCACTTCCGGTGGTGTCAGGGGGTGTGGCATATGCAAATAAGTTACGCTAATGCGCTCCTGCACCTCTTTTTCTACAAAATGACCCCTGCTCCAGAGGAATCTGACCTGCAGTTGAACGATCACACCTCCCTTTAAAGCTGCGGGCGCAGACCATCAGTGTGTGATCAGACGCCGCAACTGCGGGTGAGTTGGGTTTTTTTTGTGCCTTTTATCCCCATGCGCTTAAACGGGGGATCGATGAATCGCACCTCTGCACCGAGGGCTCCCTATGGAGTTTGCGAAGATGCGCATACTGGGAGGGGAGGCACAGAGTCAGGATGGCCTGAGCAGACCATCCCAACAGCATGAAAGCGCACTGGAGCGATCGGACATGGGAAAGTCCGTCCGTGGCCCGTCGCAACCTGTTCACTGCCAGGTTTTCTCCGGTGTCTTTTAACTCCGCTTCTGCGGTGGAGCAGAACGGGTTGGCGACGGCTGCGGGCCGCTTCCCAGATGTTGTTGTCCGATCACGCCCTTTAAATCTGCCCGGCATTCGCACCTATGTCGGGTCTAATTGTGCGTGTGATCGCAGCCTTAGGCTTGTTGGGCCTAGGTTGTTGAGGGCTTTACAGGCCCTTGGCAGTGCCTTGAGCTGACTGAACCATTCATATGTAGGGTTGCCAACCTCCAGGTAGTAGCTGGGGATCTCCTGCTATTACAACTGATGTCCAGGCAACAGATATCAGTTCACCTGGAGAAAATGACCACTTTGGAAGTTGGACTCTATGGCATTATGCCCCAAACCCCACCCTTGCCAGGCTCCACCCACAAAATCTCCAGGTATTTCCCAATCCAGAGTTGGCAACCCTATTCATATATATCACTTCAGGAATTCTTAGGACAGACTTGTCAGGTAGATCAGTGTGATTATCTCTTGGTGGTGTTTGGAGGGTTAAGAGAACAGGCATACGCTGTGGTCACCAGATGAGATGAGACTCGAAACAAGGTCTTCCCACTTTGCACCAGTAAAGAGTTTTACCCTCTCACTTGCTACCTGGCCCTCCCTGAAGACCGGGACAGGTGGAAGAAAAAGTCTCACTGGCCTCCGTAGGGCTGCTTCGCTCCTTCGGCCCTTGCAGCTGAGATGGATGCATTCAATAAACACACTGCTTCTGCCAAACGCACAGACCCGTAATTACATTTCATCACATTCTCATTTGCGCTGACGAATTACCATATGACTAATGTAGGATTAATTAATCCCGGGGCATGGAGCAGGACAGGGTAAGGGGGAGGACACGGGCCTTTGTGATTGAAATTCTGAGCATCGCAGGTAAGGAACATGAGAAAAAGAAAAGCATGAACTGGCTGCATCTTTGGCGCCATCTTGCATCTAGGCCACTTAAGAGGGCCGGACCTGTTGAATGTTAGCAGTGGGAGGGTGTCGTTTGTATTCAGAGCAGCTGGCACACTAGGCTGTACTAATTAGATCAGTGACTCCCCCATCATCCAGCATGGTCTAGTGGCTAGAGTTTCACTAGCGTTTAGGAGACCCGGGTTCAAGGAGATACCCACTTAGCCATGGGAGCTCCCTGGATAATCTTGAGCCAGTCACTCTCTCTAAACCCAGCCCACCTCACAAGACTGTTGTGAGGATAAAATGGAGAATGGGAAAGTAACGTTGTAAGCCACTTAGGAGTTCCCAGTGGGGAGAAACTAGATATATAAATAATAGTTTTGAAGCAGTTCTCCCGATATATCGAAACATATTTTCACCTTAAAAACTAAGTCAGTTTTGCTCTAGATCCCTGTCTAATGACAGATTTACATATACTAGTAATTCTCAAACTCTGACCCACAAGAGGTAAAGGCAGGAACGCACAGGAACGGAGTTCCGGCTGGCTCCCAAGTTGGCCATGCCCAGCAGGAACTCATTAGCATAATAGGCCACACCCATCAGCAGAAACTCATTAGGATTGGTTACATTAGGGGTGTGTGGCCTAACAGGCAAAGGAGTTCCTGCTACAAAAAGGCCCTGGGTTTTGACAACAAACAAGGTAAACAGAATAAGAAGCAAAAGGTGGGTGTGGCTGGATGACCACACTTCTGGTAACATGGGGGTGCGGCCTAATGTGCTAATGAGCTGTGCTGCCAGGGGTGTGGCCTAATATGCTAATGAGTTTCTGCTGTTGGGTGTGGCCTATTATGCTAATGAGTTCCTGCTGGGCTTTTTCTACAAAAGGAGCCCTGGGTAAAACAGTTGAACGGAAAAAGGCTCCTGAGAGCCCAGCTGTGCAGTCCCAAACAGAGTTACAGCCTCCGAAACCCATTGACTTCAGTGGACTTAAAAGAGTGCAACCCCGCTTAGGACTGTGTTGCAAGATACCTAGCCACAGAAGAGGGTTGCCTGTTGTGTGTCTGCATGATCCCTCACTCCTGAGAAACTTAAGCTGAGAGCTGGATGCAGAAATACAGCTGGTTCTCAGAGGAGGGGGCCTGGTGCATCTCTGTACAAGTCTCTACGCTGTGCTCATCTCCTTCCAATCTGTCCCATGGGCCAACACAAGCGATGGGTTTCTTTGAGTAGATAATTAGTGCCCTCTTGTATACTAAAACCTGTTTCGTCTATAAAAATAGAGTGCCCTCAGTAACACTGGCATATATTTATTAGTTATAGACAAGAATTATACTGCATATAATCTTCTGTTTTTCAGTCATTTTCCTAAGTAATGTAATGGGATTTGGGCTATATGCAGGGGTCATTTCGTAGAAAAAGAGGTGCAGGAGCTCATTAGCATAACACATTAGCATAACTTATTTGCATATGCCACACACCCCTGACATCACCGGAAGTGTGTCAGAAGGCAACACCCACCGCTCAGGCTCCACTGGACTGTTCCGGATTGCTAACTATTTTTTTTTGGGGGGGGGGGGGACATGCAGATCTGTCCTCACAGAGGAGGGAGAGCTTGTACCTGAATAAAACTTGGTCTTAAAGGTGCCACTGGACTGTTTTGGACCAGGGAACTGGGTGTGTGTGTGTGTGTGTGTCTGCGACTTACCTGGTTGCTTCTTGCTCTGACTGAGGACTGCTGGGAGCAGGGGGTGGGGCTTGTTGCATGTGCCTGCCCCCTGGGCTCTTTACTGCCGGAGCTCTGCTCCTGTGTGCTCCTGCAGAAAATGACCCCTGGCTATATGTAGCCAATATAGTTAAACAAAAGGAACTGTTGCTTACCTGTAAATTCCTTTTCTGAGGCAGTTAGACACGGAAAAAGCACCTCTTCTTGACCACAGGCAGGGTCAAGTCGATAATAATGCCAAGGGGATAGGATACCTAGCATCTCAGAGTGGTTAGTTACAGGCCCTCAACCATATTTGTCCAACATTTCTGGAAAAAAAGAGATAAAATATTAAAAGGAGGGCATGACAGGATATTTCCTGAGTTAAAACTTTTTAACCTCTCAGTTGAACTGCATGGTTTAGTCAGTAGGGCAGGATGACTCCCTCCCTTTGCAACCTCATAGAATGAGAATTTGCAGGTGAGCAGCATTTACCTTTCTCCTGAGATGTCACGGAGGGAGTGATAATAATTATCGTATGGCAGTGTGTGTAGTATAGTCAGGAGATCCTAAGATTGTCTGACAGCCAGAAGTTCCAGCTCTTTTAGCGTTATGCACCACTAGGTGGTGAGTTAGACTTGTTTTTAAGGCAAAAGAAATTTTAGAGGTGGTTTGCCATTGGCTGCCTCTGCGTCATGTCCCTGGCAGGGCTATTTTTGGGCAGGAACGCACAGGAATGGACTTCCGGCTGGCATCAGAGTTGGCCACGCCCACTATAGTCAAAACCTCTGTGTGCGTGGCTACAGAGGGAAGGCCTAGAGAGCGACTCCCCCTGGTGACTCTGAGGCGGGCGGGTCGGGGGGCCCCTGGAAGGATCGGGGAGGCATTTAAATGCCTCCCTGTGCCTTCCCTGGCCTGTCCAAGGGCCGGCTTGCCCGGGCTCCCTGATTAGGCAACACACCCCTAATGTAGCCAATCCTCCAAGAGCTTACAGTAGCCCCTGTAAGAAGAGCTCTGTAAGCTCCTGGAGGATTGGCTACATTGCCTAATATGCAAAGGAGTTCCTGCTACAAAAGAGCCCTGGGTGTGGCCTAATATGCTACTGAGTTTCTGCAGTTGGGTGTAGCCTATTATGCTAATGAGTTCCTGCTGGGCTTTTTTGTAGAAAGCACATCATTAGCATAACAGGCCACACCCAACAATAGAAACTTATTAGCATATTAGGCCACACCCATAACACCACACCTCGTTAGCCTATTAGGCTCCTGGTATTCCTTGGAGGTCACCTATTCAAATTCAAATACTAGTCAGGGCTGACCCTGCTTAGCTTCTGAGATCTGATGAGATCGGACTTGCCTGGGCTATCCAGGTCAGGGATAGGGAGGGAGTCAGTCATTGCATCTGGGGTATTGTAATAGACACTCTTCATTTATGCTAATTGATGTTCAAGATATTATGGATAAACTGTATTGTTCTTAACATTTAGTTCCTTTTAAGTAAGACAGGATTGTTTTTATTCCTTAGAAGTACTGTTACAACTGATGTTACATTATTGTGTTGCTGAAAAATGAATAAATTTAAAAAAATTACATCTGGGGTATACAAAAGCACTTGGCACCAGTGTTCCCTCTAAGCTGAGTTAGTGTGAGCTAGCTCACAGTTTTTTAGCTTCTGGCTTGCACATTTTTGTCTTAGCTCAGGAAGGATGGCTCCAGAGCAAACTAATTTATGCAGTAGTCATATCTCTCACAACTTTAATGCCAGTAGCTCACAAAGTAGAATTTTTGCTCACAAGACTCCACAGCGTAGAGGGAGCATCGGTTGGCACCCCCCTTCTGTCCTGGGGGCACCATTTTCTGTCCCTTCCTTTGTCCAAGCTGTTAATGTTTTTCACTTCTGTGATTATCTTGTATTTACCTCAAAAGTTTACTTTATTTGATTTATATCCCATCTTTCTCCCCAGTGGGGACTGAAAGCAGATGACATCATTCTCTTGTCTTCCATTTTATCCTTACAACGACCCTGGGAGGTAGGTTAAGCTGAAAGAGATTAGAGGCCTTGCAAGGGATAGAAATGTTATTAATAATCATGGATTCCATGAGGACTAGCCTGGTGTAAGAGTGGCAGACTCTAATCCGGAGAATTGAGTTTAATTCCCCAGTCCTCCACGTGAAACCTGCTTGGGTGACCTTGGGCCAGTCACCATTTCTCTCAGTACTCTCTCAGTCCTGCCTCACAAGGTGCCTGTTGTGGGGAGAGGAAGGGGAGGCAATTGTAAGCTGCTTTGAGACTCCTTAGGGTAGAGAAAGGAAAAGGTTTCCCTTGCTCGAAAGCCAGTCAAATTTGACTCTAGGGTGCGATGCTCATCTCCATTTCCAAGCCGAAGAGCCAGCCCTGTCCGAAGACCTCTTCGTGGTCATGTGGCTGGCATGACTAGATGCCAAGGCACACAGAACGCTGTTACCTTCCCACCGAAGCGGTACCTATTTATCTACTTGCAGTTTCTTGCTTTCAAACTGCTAGGATGGCAGGAGCTGGGACCAGATACGGGAGCTCACTCCATCATGTTGCACTCGGGTCTTGAACTGCTGAACTACTCGCCTTCCATTCTGCAGTTCAGTGTCTTAACCACTGAGCCACCGCGGCCCAGGGTGGAGAAAAGCAGGGTATAAAAACCAACTCTTCTTCTTCCTCCTCCATATGCAGCCAGCTGGGTGACCTTGGGTCAGTCACAGTTCTCTCAGAACTCTCTCAGGCCCACCTACCTCACAAGGTGCCTGTTGTGGGGAGAGGAAGGGAAGGCGATTGTAAGCCACTCTGAGACTCCTTTGGGTAATGAAGGGCAGGGTATAAAACCAACTGTTCTAGAGACATGGGGGTTACATGGAAATTGAATTGTCCCCATGCACTGTGTTTGGGAAGCTATGAAAAACAGGTTTTCCCCCCAGAGGGCATATGAGAAAGGATAACATGTTTTTGGTAGTTTTGACTGTGTTCTTTTCAGTTCTGAGTGTTTAAAATACTAGGTGCTATAAATTAAGTATGCTTTTTAATCTGGTTGTTTTTAATCCCGCTAATTCAACTATTACATTCCGTGTCCTCAGATGCCTTGTTTACCACCTCGAGTCTGAGGAGATGAAATGGGATGCTGATGTTTTAAATAAATAAATAAATAAATGTGGATACCAGGATGGCAGCACTTTCAGACATTAACACTGATTCCTTTTTCTTTGTCTTGAACTGTTGAGTTATCCCTTACCTTTCAAACCTCTCCTTGGAAGAACAGTCACTTTGTGATGGGAAACTCAACAGCAGTTTTGTGGCATGTTAAAGACTAACATAAGGTTTGTGCCAGCATAAAAGTCTGTGAACTACAGTTCACATCTTCAAAGGGCAGGCCCTGTTCTTCTCCAACAAGAAAAAGCTCTTATTTTTGGATAGGTAAAGGACATTTGAATATATAAAAATGGAGCATGTACTGCAGGGGTCCTCCCAATTTTGTTGAACCTGTGGGCACTTATAGAATTTTGAGAATGGGGAATTTGTGTGGCCACAAAATGGCTGCCATGGAGGACTGGGGCCAGTCAGAAAATGGCTGCTGTGGAGTTCTGCAACCAAGCATAGAATGTTGGGAGGTTACAAGTCAAGCATCCCCCTACTGTGAAGAAAGATGCTTTGGGAAAGAAGCAAATGGGCACAAGGAAATCTGGTGTGCCCTATGGTACCCCAAAGGCAGCACGTTCAAGATTGCTGATCTAATTCAACTGGTTGAGGGCCCAACTGCTGAAGTAATCTCACTGTTGCTCAGGTGGTTTCTGAAATGTAGGTTGAAAAGTACTTCTGCCTTTCTTGCTTCTTGCAGGAGAAGGGAATATCTCATGAATGATAGAGGCTTACCTCAAATATGTTGGGGATGGGAGTTAGCCCCTTCATACAATCCTGAGAAACATCCACTAACATGGAACAAAGTTTGAGTCCAGTGGCACCTTTAAGACCAACACAGGAAAGCTTTTATCCAGAATTAAACTTTGTTGGTCCTAAAGGTGCCACTGGACTCAAACTTTGTTCTAATGCTTCGGACCAACATGGCTACCCACCTGAATCTACCTGATACTTGATTGGCGATGCTTGTAAGATCAGTCCTCTGAGCAACCTCCTCTTCCTCAAGGTGGGTTCCTTTTAAAAAAAACATTTGACACCCAGTATAAGCAAGGGGTCTCTGCTACTCTCAGGTGTATTTCTAGCTTGGATTTGAATGGGAACAGTACTGTAAGACCCAGGGGTCATTTCCTGCAGGAGTGCACAGGAGCGGAGCTCCGGCAGTAAAGAGCCCAGGGGGCGGGCACATGCAACAAGCCCCACCCCCTGCTCCCAGCAGCCTTCAGTCAGAGCAAGAAGCAGCCAGGTAAGTTGCAGAGCCCCCCCCCCCGTCCAAAACAGCCCAGTGATACCTTTAAGACCAAGCACACACACTGCCTTCAGGTATAAGCTCTCCCTCCTCTTTGAGAGCAGATCTGCACGTTCCCCCCCCCCAATAGCTAGCAATCCAAAACAGTCCAGTGGAGCCTGAGCGGTGAGTGTTGCCTTCTGACACACTTCCTGCGATGTCAGGGGGTGTGGCATATGCAAATGAGTTATGCTAATGAGCCCCCTGCACCTCTTTTTCTACGAAATGACCCCTGGTAAGACCCAAATGTCCTCAGTGACCTTACTCCACAGGACTAAATGCTTTTTAAACTTTTTTAAAAAATTACTTATATCCTGCTTTTCTTCCCAGTGGGAGACCCAAAGCGGCTTATGTCATCACTCTCCCGTTCTCCATTTAATCCTTAGAATGACCCTCTGAGGTAGGTTAGGCTGAGTGACAGGCTCAAGGTCTCCTAGCAAGCCTCTATGGCAGAGTGGGAATTTGAACCCGAGTCTCTCAGAGCGTAGTCTGGGACTCAGACCACCGCACCACTGAATGCTTTGTGAGCACAAGCTTAAAGGTGGGAAAGGGCTGTATGAAATCCAGACTGTGAGGAAACTACTGTGGTTAGTAAAACGGCGGTGTAAGATGTCTCTGTGCCCAAAATCCTGTTCTTATCTTGGATATTAACAATAACATTATTTTGTAATGCGTCCCAAATCTCCATTCTCTGCCCAGGAGGAAAATAGCTGGGTGGATGAGAATATCCCTCATTCTCTTCACAATGGCGAGGCTTAGTAAGGGCACTGTTTGGAGAGAGAAAATGAACAAACCAAAATTTGACATTCTTGGAGGCCAGCATGTGCTAATAAGAAAGAAATCTTAAGCAGGTCTACTGAGAATCCTCAGGTGTATTCAGTGGGGCTTACACCCAGGATAGTGTTTCTAGGATTGTGCTGCAAGTCTACAGGAAGCTTCACAAACAACCTTAGGGCTGAAGAGTGTCTGACTGGATGCTCACTGTGTTGGAATTTGGAAACACTGCTGAAGGCAAGCAAAATACAGATGTTGCTTGGGACTGGGATGAGACAGCACAATCCTAAACAGGTCTACGCAGCATCCAGCTGAAATCTAGTCAGTGATGATTACTTCCAGGAAAGTGTTTTTAGGATCGCAAGGTAGGCCTGGTGGGAATATGGAGGAGTACTTTGGTAGATCTGTAGAAGCCACCAAGATCTTGAATCTCTTCCCAGTGCTGCTATCACTTCAGGATGAAAAACTCTGCAATCACTTAAAAGGTGTGTGTGTGTGCTGTAAGACACGTTGGGCCTTCTTTGGGAAAGAAAAGTGGAGTATAAATGAATTAAATAAATAAGTAAATAGTAGATCAAACGGCACAAGTCCCTTCATAGGCTAAAAATAAAGGAAAAGCATAGTAGTCCTTATATTGACAGTACTAGAGTAGAATTTTTGTTGGCACACTAAGTCAATAGAGGCCAAAAAAGAGGTAGTATTACATGAGACTTCCTGGCATTCTTTCTCCTCAAGTCCAAACGGCCCTTTTTTCACTTGCTAAATTTCAGTGTTCCCCCCCAAAAAGGGAAGAAAATGCAGGTAGCGATGCTGGTCAACAGCTTCCAGTGGCGATCCTTGAACAGCCGTTGGCTGTCCCTAACAACTGTATCCCCACCCCCCTCACACCTGGGGGAACGTACTCAAAAGGATTTGAAGGTTTTGATGCAATTTAAAAACATACAAACAAAAAACCACAACATACTCCAAAAGATGGATTTTAATGAGATCTTCAAAATTAGAATGGAGAATGTAAGACCTGGATCCTAACACAAGATGGTCAAGTCTGGTACTAGTCAGCTTGGTGGGTTAACTCCCGTTGTAGTATCACCTGTAATTGGTTTGCATAATGGGAAAAGATGCATTCCAGCTATTAACAAGCTACCGTTGGAAGGGGTTGCAGCAGTTCAGTGGTAGAGAATCTGCTTTGTATGGAGAAGGTTAACTGGCATCTCCAGTTAATAGTGGGTAGTGGGAAAGACCACCTCTCAAGTCCCGCAGAGCCTCTGCCAGTCAGAGTAGACAATACTGACCTGGGTAGACCAATGGCCTGACTTGATGTAAGAAACTTCATGTGCCTTTGGACCCATAAGAGACAGCTTACCACATCTGGAGTGGATTGATCCTACTAAACTGCATGCAATAGTACAGAAGTCGTGAGTTGCAAGAAATTGTTTTATCAACTGTACATTTTATTTGCAAAGACACAATAAGTTTGGAAGAGCCACAAGAGGGTGCTAATACACAACAAAAGGACTGTTGATCCAGCAGCTAGCTTGTACTGGAGATTCTTTTCATTTGGCCTTATCTTTGCTTTGTTTTTTGTGTATTTTCTGCAAAAATTCTACATTCTTTAGAGGTTTGTTGCCCTGGAATGGCAACTGCAGGTCAGAAATGCGTGAAAGGATTCCTTTACTTCAGGCAGTACTTCTTGTATTTCTTGTTATGTTGCATGTAGAGTTGCCAACTCTGGGTTGGGAAATTCCTGGAGATTTGGAAATGCAGCCTAGGGAGGATGGGGCTTGTGGAGGGGAGGGACCTCGGCAAGGTATAATGTCATAGAGGCCAGCCTCCAAAGTAGCCATTTTATTGCAAGGATAAAATGTTGGAGGGAAGAGTAATGCTGTGAGCCACTTTGGGTCCCCCATTGGGGAGAAAAGTGCAGCATAAACATCTAATTTAAAAGTAAGATTTATTAGCCACCTTTCTTCCTTACAGAGCTCAGGGCAGCTTGCAATATAAGTAAAATACATAACAGTACATAAAAGTAAAAGGTAAAGGTTCCCTTGCTCGAAAGCCAGTCGAATCCGACTCTAGGGTTGCGGTGCTCATCTCCGTTTCAAAGCCGAAGAGCCAGCGCTGTCCGAAGATGTTTCTGTGGTCATGTGGCCGGCTTGACTAAACACCAAGGTGCACGGAACGCTGCTACCTTCCCACCGAAGTGGTACCTATTAATCTACTTGCGATTTCTTGCTTTCGAACTGCTCGGTTGGCATGAAAGTACATCCAACCAAAAGTGAAAAATCACAGTTTAGGGATTGCTTTAATCAAATGCAGTCTTAAGAAAAAGAAGTCTTTAGCTGCCTCCTAAAGATCAAAATCGAGGAGACCAAACGCATCCCCCTGGGAAGGTTGTCCCATAATAGTGGGGCCGCCACTGAAAAGGCCCTATATCGTGTACCCACCAAACGAGCTTCTTTGATCCATGGGACAGTCAGGAGGGCCTCTCCCTGTGACCTGAACTCCCAGGCAGGAACACAGAACAACAATGGATCAAAACCATTGGTGTCTTTAGCCTGGGTTTGCCCAACTAATACTGGGAAGGGATTCTCAGCTCTCTCTGATTTTCCCGCCCTTCCCAAAATTCCCATCAATGGCAGATGCAGGGAAGGATTCTATGGGGGAGGGTCTGTCTTGGATTGTTTTGTCTTGAGGTTCAGCAACATTCAGATGTAAGCTGAACTGCTTAATCAGTAAAAAAAAATTAAATAGACCCCCTCAGTTTATTCTGGCCCTTTACTAGTCAGACATTATGGTTCCCAAATCAGTCAAACTATAAAGAGAAAAGAGATGCATTTGACCAAGATAACCAGCATTTTTTTGGACGCAAACCAGATGAGTTTGAAGGCGTAGGAGTGATACTTGATGGACAGGATTGCCCTGTGCCTTGATTGGCTTCGCTCGTTATAGAGAAACCGGTGGGCACCACTGGGGCAGGGGATCGGAGTAAAAAGAAAGGAGGATATTTATAGAACAAGGCTTTTTATACCGCAAGAATTCCTGTTACTCATCTGCTAGGAAGGATAGAAATTGGCATGCTATGCCCCTTGCGCTCTCCGGTTCCCAGATGGCATTTCTGTGGCTGCCTGCTCCACTGTGGGCAAAGGACTATTGGCTGTTCCCAGACGGATGTGCTAGCCTTGCTTGGGCTGGCTGGTCTCATTCACGCTGAATGCTAGGCCCGTTCGAGTAGGGCCCCCGTTGGCAGCAACTGAGCTGCGGAGAGCAAGAGGGCAAAGATGAAAGCAACGGCTGCTGCCAGAGAAGTGTTTGCTTTTGAAAAAGGCAAGGAGAGAGAACAACATCCAGACTCCCAAGGAAGCATGACCTGTGCTCAACCTCCTCGTGCCCTCTCCTCCCGCCCACCCACAAAAGGACCTCATGATGGAGGTGGGCGCCCTTTGAGCTTCAGCAAAAGGGGCAATGCCTTGGGGGCAGGGGAGGGAGGTGATGCTGCAGGCCCAGTGCAACAGAGTCAGCATTTCCCCCCTTGGCCATTAGCATTTCTTGCCAACCCAACCGATCCCTCCCGCTAGGTTGCTGCCCTATCTGATGAAATGTCTCTGCCCCCAAATGGCTTACAATCCAAGGAGGCGGCAAGTTGGAACACGTTTAAAACTTAAACTGAACACCCTTGCCCCGCCTTAGGTTCCTAGGGGTTTTACAGTATCCTGTAGGTTCACAGTAAAATGCAACGCTCTGCATTCTAAGAAGTTTAACTTTTCTTTCTTAAGGCCAAGTTTCTAACCCTCATGCTTGTGGAGGAACACCAGGAAACATCTGGGGCTGGCAAAGGATTAGAAAACAGGAGAAGTAAGAGATTCTATCAGGCTGCTGAGTGGGCTGGAATGACAATCCAACAAGAGGACAGGTAAATTGCTTCAAAAGCATTCAGCGACATTGTGCGCCAATGTATTGAAATCAACGTTTTGCAAGCTTTCTACATGAACACTTTGCAGGCTAAAACGTTTGCTGCGGGAGTCCTACAGATGGCAGAGGATTAGTGCATATACTAAGTTCACAAGGAGAATGGGTGAGCCCTGGTGTTCAAGTATGTGACTCAGATCACATCCTGCAGTTACGGAACAAACATAAAGTTTAACAATGGCCCCGTTCACACGGAGCAGTTGCCACGCTAAAGATACGGATGGTAGGCAGATTTTCCGGGCACGATCACACCGCAGCATCTGGGAAGCGTAGTGCTCCCGTGGCTAACCCGTGGCTTTCCGCTGAAGATGCGGAGTAAAAAACTAGTACTTACGAGGTACTGGTTTCCGGACACCGCGGGGCAAGGGCGGGCATCTGATCGCATTTCCGGTGGAATGCCGTGGCATCCGGCGCCCGCCGATGTTCCTTTGCAAACAAGGGTTCCCCCCCCCCAGTCTCCGCAGGATGCGCAAAAGCGCCCAACGGCACACGCGCACAAACTTCAGTAAAAACCCCACCAATTTGCCATGGAAGCGGTGCCTAGCGAATCGCTAGTAGCGATTGCTGCTGTGATCGCGCCGCACCGCTTCTTTGCCGTGCTGCAGGATAGCCGTGTGATCGGCACCTCCCCGGGGGGAAAAACCCCCCCCCCCCCCCCCCCCGCATTTTCCGGCCCGTGTGACCGGGACAAATAGTAGGCAAACTGTCTTATCTGCCACAGGAGGGAGGCCTGGCTACCCTTGTCTTGTATACAGAAAGTCCCAAGTTCAAATCCCTTTCCTCTGCTTGGGACCTTTCAGCTGCCCCCCCCCCTTTTTAAAACAACATCCAGCCTACTAAGGAGTTCTGGAGCACCGAGCAGCACAGTCCGTCACCCTTTTGTATCGTTTTGCTTAGTTCTAATAAAAGGAAGGAGCTGTGGTGGCTCAAATGGTTAAGACGCTGAACTGCAGGCTGTGGAAGGTCGGTAGTTCAGCAGTTCGAGACCCGAGTGTGCCGCATGACGGAGTGAGCTCCCGTCTCTTGCCCCAGCTCCTGCCAACCTAGCAGTTCGAAAGCAAGAAATTGCAAGTAGATAAATAGGTACCACTTCAGTGGGAAGGTAACAGCGTTCCCTGCGCCTTTAGTCATGCCGGCCACATGACCACGGAAACGTCTTCGGACAGCGCTGGCTCTTCGGCTTTGTAACGGAGATGAGCACCGCAGCCCTAGAGTCGGATTCAACTGGCTTTCGAGCAAGGGAAACTTTACCTTAATAAAAGGAATCCCATGGCTTTTACATTCAGATTTTGCTTTGGGGCAGTAAAGCTGCTTGCAACCTCTTTCTGCATTAAGGATATGAAGTCAGACTGTTGCTCTTTCTTGACTAGAAGTGGCGCTCCAAGTTCTCAGGCAGAGAAAGGACATTCCCAGAGTGTCCTACTTGAGACACTAATTAGGAGACACCAAAGGAATGACCTGCAGGCAAAGCAGACGTTCTGCCACCAAACTACTGAGCTAGATGGGCCGAACGGTCAGATTAGAGAGAAGGCCCCTCTGCATATTAAATTGTAACCCAGTATCGTATTTTGCTAGCGGGAGAGGGGGCTGGGGGTACAGCCAGTGAGGCCCCCGTCTCCTCTGGCTAACTTTCTTTCTTCCTTCCTTCCACCCTCCCTCTTTTCCTGTTGGGGGTGGAGGGAGAGAGGAGAAGGGAAACTACAAGGCAGAGTGGCAGAAGGATCGGTACTGTGGCCCAGTCTTCAAAGATGGAGGGGATTCAATCTTTGATAGGACAGCTTAGGTGCTGCCAAAATAAACAGGAGGGGATGTTGGCTGCAGGCCAAAAGCGGCAAGAGGGGCCCTGTGAGCCGCTCACCCTTGGATATCAGGAATGCTGTTGCCATAGCGCTCCCACAGCACAGCTGTGCAGCATGTTTGGATAGCATCCTTCACAACACTGGAATGTTCGGGCGGGGAGTCTCCAGGACTGATCCCTTTCTTCGCACATCACCTTCCCCCCCCTTGCAGGAAAAAAGAAACACAGCAAGAGACTGTGCCTCTTTGTTAGAAAATTATTTCTAATGTGCAAACTTCTGAGTCACACGGGACTCTTCAGATAGAGATGCTGAAGCTGCCAGTCTGAGCCGGCTCACTCTAGACCAGTGGTGGCGAACCTATGGCACGGGTGCCAGAGGTGGCACTCAGAGCCCTCTCTGTGGACATGCGTGCCATCGCCCCAGCCAGGCCCAGACCAGGTTTGCAGAAAAATCTGGAATCTTAAAAAAAGAAACGCAAAAAGGTTGCCAGGTTCGATCATTGTGCCAGTGAGGGAAGGGGAGGGGACTTTCCAGGAGTGGGGAGGAATGTTGCGATGTGCCTACATAAACTGGAAGTGATGTAGGGACATGGGGAGGTGATTCTCTGGTATGGGGGCAAAACTCTAGGGTAGATTTCGCTTCAAATCAGAGTTTTGCCCAAAAATCAGGGTGTTGTAAAAGGTTCGCCATCACTGCTCTAGACCATACCTGTTTTACTCTTGCCCTTCTTGGCTTATGACATTTAGATTAAAAAGTGACCAGAAGGATGCAAGAAGTTGTCAGGTCTTCATTGAGGAAACGGGTTGTCCCATATACCTTACAGGAGGTGGTTGTGTGGTCACTCCTGAAAACAAAACACCCTTTGATCCTTTCAATTTATTAATATATCTAATTCTCAATGTCACCCCATCTGCAGAGGCTTAAATCCAGAGACTGAACTCATGAACAGACAAAAAGATTCATTTACAAACTTGAGAAGCCCCAGGTTTGCAGAAAAATCTGGAATCTTAAAAAAAGAAACGCAAAAAGGTTGCCAGGTTCAATCATTGTGCCACTGGGGGAAGGGGAAGGACTTTCCAGGAGTGGGGAGGAATGTTGCGATGTGCCTACATAAACTGGAAGTGATGTAGGGACATGGGGAGGTGATGCTCTGGTTTGGGGGCAAAACTCTAGGGTAGATATCGCTTCAAATCAGAATTTTGCCCCAAAACCAGGGCGTTGCCCCCCATCACTTCCAGTTTACGTAGGTTTTCCAATTTTTGTAGGCATGTCACAATGATTTCTGGGTTCCTGCCAGTAAGAGGGGGTGTTTTTTTGGGGGGGAGGAGTGCCCCAAACCGGGAGACCTCCACCCACATTGGGGGTCTGGCAAGCCTTGCAAGGGTTAACCCCCCCCCAATAAAAGCAGAGCCCATAGGTTCAAGAAACAAATACCTTGTCAGTGGCCATTGTGGGGGGTTGCTATGCAACAATAGTATTGCCAGCTTTCAAGCCTTGGTTCCTGTCAGTAAACAGCAGGTGAAAGGGGGAGAGGCAAGGCCATTTCCAGGGCTGTTTCAGCCTTTGAGGAAGGACTTGCACAATGGGCAACTTGCTACCACACTATCTGCGTGACTCACCTATGAGTGGCAGCTTGCTACTGAATAGCTGACACCACATGAAAATTTACTTATCTCTTCAATTTTATATGCCGCCCTCCCCGCAAGTGGGCTCAGGGCGCATTACAACAGCAGTCTGAAATAACAATTAAAACAATACAGGAAATAAATAATTAAAACAGTTTAAAACGAGGCATATGAGTTGAGAACAGATGGCACTGTAATTTACAAATACAATGTTCTCAAAACTCGAGCAGCCGGGCCATAAACCAGACTATAAGAACGTCTAGAGATGGGCCGTATCGTATGGAAAGCTTTGGCAAGGGAGGCCAAAAGATGGAATAAATAAATGGACACCTGCTGCCTCACTCAAAAGCCTGGTGGAAAAGCTCCGTTTTACAGGCCCTGCTGCACTGTAATAGGTCCCGGCAGGGCTCTGATCTCAGACGGGAGCATGTTGGGGCCAAGGCAGAAAAGACCCTGGCCCTAGTCGAGGCTAAGCAGATGTCCTTTGGGCTGGGGACAACCAGTGGATGGTGGTCTGCCAAGCACAAGGCTCTCTGGGGCACATATGGGGAAAGGTGGTCCCTCAGATACATCAGTCCCTGGCCGCACAGGGCTTTAAAAGTCAGTACCAACACCTTCAGTGTGGGGTTAGAGACTCCCGTGAGGCAAGCCCAGGAGATCTCAAGTCCCCGCCGGGAGATTG
>NW_015168081.1:378419-402317 GCF_001447785.1 Gekko japonicus | reverse complement strand
AAAGCAAGAAATTGCAAGTAGATAAATAGGGACCACTTCGGTGGGAAGGTAACAGTGTTCCATGCGCCTCGATGTTCAGTCATGCCAGCCACATGACCACGGAAACGTCTTCGGACAGCGCTGGCTCTTCGGCTTTGAAACGGAGATGAGCACCGCAACCCTAGAGTCAGATTCAACTGGCTTTCGAGCAGGGGAACCTTTACCTTACGAACACCTTGAAGTGGATCCGGTACTCAGTCTGTAACCAGTGCAATTGGTGTAATGGTCAGACTTTCAGACTAGGACCCTCGGGTTTGAATCCGTGCTCTACTGTAGCTCACTGAGTGACCTTGGGGCAATCACAATCAGCCTGACCTACCTCACGGGGATGTAGTGAGGATAAAATGGAGAAAAGAATGGTATGAGGTGCTTTGAGCCCACCATTGTGGAGAAAAATGGGGCATAAATGAATAATATAGTTGAAGGTGAGGGGCAGGTAAAAGATAGGTTGGTGGGAAAGAGAAGAGGCTGTGGAGGCCTTCGGGGAAGGGAAAGAAGAAACAGTTGGGAGGGGGAAAATGAGAAGCCCTCAGAAGTCTGTCGGCCGCCGACTTGCCCAGTAATAAGGTAGGAAGCTGGGTTAGAGCTGTTGCGAAGTTTCCACTTGCACTAGAGCTCTTGTGCAGGCAGAAATGCAAGAAAAAAGTAGTCGCATGCTGAACTTATTGGATCCCAGCTTGCGTTTCCACCCGTACAAGATCTTGTGCAACCAGCTTTTCAAGGGTGGTGTGATGGCTAAAAAAAGACACCTCTTTTTAAAATATGCCTGTTACCCTCCTTGATGGCACTCAGGAATACGGTGAAAATGCATCCTTTTGGTCTGGACTTTTAACAAGAGTAGTATTTTATTCAGTTGTGACGAGGGCTGCTTTACAGAACACACACGCAGAGCCCCAAGACCTCACCCCAAACCAAGAGGCATCATTAAAACTCCCATTGCAATACAGTGTTTAGACAACTGGCAGATGCCTAAGAGCTGTGGGTTCCCCACAATACCTTAAGCTGGCGGTTCAAATAGAGGGGACTTAGAAATACAGGAAGAATAAAGGGTATATATATATAAAAAAGAACTAGGAGAGATTTTGTTATAACCTTAAAAGATGGTGTGTGTGTGTGTGTGGGGGGGACTAGAACTTTTCCCTCTGCGGAAGAAAAGCAACTTCAGCTAGCTTGATTATAGTTCCATGAATATCAAGGGTGGACACTGTACTTAGCAGTAAGCACCATGATTGGTGGTGGAAAGTGCCATCAAGTTGCACCTGACTTACGACGACCCCGCGGGGTTTTCGAGGCAAGAGGTGTTCTGCCACTGCCTGCCTCTGCAGAGCAACCCTGGTATTCCTTGGAGGTCTCCCATCCAAGTGCTTGCCAAGCCCGACCCTGCTTAGCTTCTGAGGTCTGACGAGATCAGGCTAGCCCTGGGCCATTCAGGTTGGGGCCCAGCACCATGGTTAGTACACGAGAAATAGTGGTACGAGGTGTGATGGACAAGCAACTATTATTCTGAAATCGTTATGCTGAGAAGTGATCGTTCTGAGCCAGAGCCAGGGAAAAAAAGCGTGATGGTGAAATGACACAACAAATCAAAGCGCGCGCAGGTCATCATTTCTGCTTTTATTTCTAATCTTTTGAGATTGCTCGCTGACAGGTTCCTCCGTGTGATCCAGTGAGTGCTACAAACTTAGACCAGGATGTTAAAAAAGGTACTTTTTAGGCATGCCTAAGAGTTGTTCAAAGAGAAGTTCACGTACAGTAGATTTCAATCTCCTCTTTGCTGTTATCGCAACCAGCTTTTGAAAGAATCCTCAGTGTGAAGAGTGATTGGCTGTGGGGAGAAGGCTGCCCTTCAACACAAGCTCAGAGGTTCTCGTTCTACAAAGCACAGGCTCAGTTCATTCTCCAGCCACTGCAGTCCTATGGCTTCATCCTGCGTGCCCAGCCACATGTGAAGAAGAGAAACCACCGAGGCAGCTCAGTATGCTGTGCCGGCAGCATCCCATGTGAATTGACTTCACAGGTCAAAAGAGTGCCATGCAATGAACCTGGGGGGGAGGGGGAGCATGTGGAAGCCATCTTGTCATGATACAAACTGAGCTTGAGGCTTTCAAGATTCCAGGTCAGTACATGTGAGTCTGTACCTGCAGGAAACCCGGGAACTCCACCAACGGCCACAAAGGCCCGTTTGGTCCCCCAGAGCCTCCCATGCTGGGGATTCTCCTCCCACTCTGCATTATCCAACAACTGAATTCACCTAAACTAGCACACAGAGGGATGCCATAGGGTCTCCCCCTTACACAGCTCAGTGTTCATACGCAGGACTCAGCAACTGCCATGCAGGAGAGGAACACTCTACAAAAGCCTTTTTACACTGGAGAACGAGAGGCGAAAGAGCCTCTGGCTAGATCAGGAGTGAGTCAACAATGCATCCCCCCCCCCTTTTCAAAAAAAGTGAGTTGCCAAACAGGGCAGTTATAGTGAGGGACGGCAGCCCACGAAGCTTGAGTCTGCCTGGGCAATACAGTTATTACATAAGAAGAAATATGGGTTCAGCACTTTGATCCAAAAGTGATCTGTGTCGCTTCCGGGTGGGTTTGGATAGGAGGTTAGTTACATCTGATTACCCACAGCAGTCTTGGAATCTTCCGCAAGACCACAACATCTTGTTCCATTGCATTTCAATGAATCCTCCACAAAGCAGAGCAGCGGCTGTCTTGCTGCTGGTATAAAATCAAAGTGTAGCAAAACAAGGCTATTGTAAAATATACACCCAGGCCCTTAAATTAAGCAGTGGGGAGGAAAACATTGGTTGGCTTAATGAATTACAGTGAGGAGAGATGAGACTGTACTGAGATCAGTTTTTGAAGGGTAAAGGACCTTTAAGTTGCTTTCCATATCCACGACCCGAACCTGTTCCAGCATCAGAGGGGAATTCCTGGGAACTGTTTTGGCGCCCGAGTTTTCGCAAAGGAGAATCTTGTTTGATTCATGATCAGAATTCACTTCCTCATCCTTGTTCTCAGAAGTGAACTTGTGGAGCTCTGCCATTTTCTGTGATAAAGAAATCAAGATTGCACTGTGTAAAGTTGCTGCCTTAAGAGCTGATGGGCATTCCCCCCAAGCAAATAAGACGGAAATGGAAAGAGGCATAGAACAATACATGCTGTACGCTCAGCTTTCATCATGTTAAGGGTGGTGGCTGCAATGACAGATCACGGAGGGCTTTGTTGTATCAAGGTCGTGGACTTTTGGCACACACCTGCTATATGTAGAGTAATTAATTACCCAGGGTAATTTAATTGGGATGCTGGGGAGTATGGGGAAGTTTACTTTGCACCCTGACCTTCAAACTTTAAATTGTATATCTCAACCGGATTTCCTAACATACAGTAAACTTGGGAATCTACGGTTAAAGAGCATGCACAGCGGGGATTGCAGGGTTGGGAGGGGGAGAGGATCAGGAGCTATGTCCTCACCAGAAGGAGAGTGTCCATCACGTCTTTACAGATCTGCAGGCTGGTGGCACTTGTCACCTCCAGAAAAATACCTGAGGTCGTTTTCCCAAGCTTCACACAGAAAACAGAAATGCAGATAAAAGGAAAGGGAAAAAAAAAATTAAGAACTGGACTTGGCGTAAAGGCCAAGCCGAATTAAGTCCTGTGGAATCTAATTTCATTCACAAAAGCAACAGAAGTGTGATGGCTTTCTCCAAGGAGCCATAAGAATGACATTTTTGCTAGCATGTCTAGCGAAGGATTCTCAGCACCCCTGCGGAACTACACTTCCAAGCGTTCCATGAGAGATAAGTCATAAACAATGGTGCCCATTTAAGCCTAGCTGAAAGGTGTAGAGTAGAACATACCTTTGGCATGAAGTGGAAGATGAGCATGTCTCAAAGAACTTAGAATATGGTAAATCAACAAGACTGCCTTGAATGCTCACTGGGCTTTCAGGATAAGGATTTGAAGCTTGTTCCCTCTACACAACAGTTTTATGCTACAAACGAAGAACTACGCTCAGGGTTGAATTTCAGTTAGCAAGTTCATTAAAAAAATGTTTCTAGACTCTGTGGACATGGGCAATGCCTGCTGAGCGAAAGAGGTAACAGTGAGATGTAAAATGGAGGCGGCAGCTTCAGTGCCTTGTGAAGGTCTTGGCCCCAAACTTCAACTAGCAAAGCCAGATTTATGCAGTCACCGAAATCACACAAATCTCCCCCAATTTGCCTTATTAATGAATGTTATGGAATGCCACATTTCTCGTTGCAGAATTTCAGCTGATATTAAATGGTCCTCTATACCTTTGTCTTCTCACTGTTTGTGATTGGTGGGAATGAAATCACAGCACCCTCAGCATCTATTAGGCAGGGGTAATTCTCTTTCCCATCTAGTAACTGAAGGTACCTGGATAAAAATAAATGAGAATATAGAAATGAGTGAAACAAAAAATAAAAACAGTAGCCATCCAAGCAGTTTTCTTGCAAACACTAAAAAAATAAATCAAAGCTCTAGAGAAGCTGGGAAGTTGAAGTCTGTTTTACTTGCATTCAGTTAGTTTGCATTTTCATGTACATGATTTGAAAATCTGCACTCTCAAGCATGAAAACCCCCAGCATTCATCCTCAGCCCATGGCAGAAGTCCAAAGACTTTCTGTGGGACAGGGAAGGGCCATATGCTATCCAGGTGGAATTTTTGTTCCTCCCCCCAAGAGCACAGCCTCACCCTATATCAAAAACTGCTTTTGAAATTACTCTGTTTCAAAACTTGTTTGGGGACTGTGGAACAGGCTACAGTTTCAAAATGACAACTTTAAAGCACCCCTTTCTTGATTTTTGGAACCTGGTCTCAAACAGTAAAACCCAAAGCAGTGAAAAACAGCTCAAACTGGGTTTTTTTTTTAGGGGGGAAAGCAGCAAACAAAGCTGATTGCTTTATGCAAGTGAAACTAGTCCCAAACGGGGCAGAGGCATCACTGGGGACCGTAAGCTTTTGCTCAGACCTAACCCTCTTGCATGGGAGCTTTGTGAGAGTGGCTCTAGCTTGCAGAACCTCACACCTAACTATGGCTCTGGAAGGAAGCCATGGAAGTCAAAGAGGGGTAAATAGAATGGTATTAATTGTAACTCAGGATAGGTCTAAGGTGATGACATGGCTCCATAAAAGACATATGGTGCCCCAACATTTAACACTGACTTGTGCAGCCCAGAAATATTCTGCCTCTTCTTCTGCTTCCTCTGCTCATCGGCTTCTGACTGCAGCTGGCGGAGGAGGTCTTTCGCCTTGATCTCCTTTCGGCCCAAGGGAGTGATCTAAAATTGAGCATTAGGCAAAGATGAAAAGTTATCTGCATCAGCACCAGTTTATGGATAATTCCAGTTTAGGGATAACTCCAATACCATCACCAGTACAACCTCACCTTCAATTCATCAGGAGGTCGAGCATCGTACAGGAGAGGACCTTTGATCAGTCGCAAATCGTGTGTGGCGATGGTGGCTGCTGTCCGTTTGTCACAGATGTCTTCATGGAGTTTGGTCTAAAATTTCAACAGAGCCATCAAACAAAAAGCTTTGTTACTGCATCGGGAAACAGCAGCCCCTTCTTTCACCACACTGACAGTATCAAATCAGCTGCTCCATGAGAGAGTCAGAAAAGGAAAAGCAGGCAAGGATCAGTGGAACTTTTCCCTATCCTGACAATACCACCTATATCTATAAGAAAATCAGAAGAAGACCCTCTGAAGCATTCTCTGCTTTGCTCACTGAATCAGCTGTGGTGGGTGGCCTCCTGGATAAGGTGGCATCTTTACCCCAGAACAGCTAAATGAGGGAGAACAATTCTATTAAGCTCCATCTTAATAACCACCAAGGCAGCTTCTCTGGAAAGAACTGCAGGGCAGAACAAACTCCCTAACATCCACCATAACCGAAAAGATTGTTATCTGGTCCCTGGTTGGTGGCTGAAGGACAGAAGATTGGTGCTTTTGGGGAGGCCATGCTTTCTGTTCTGCTGCCAATGCTGAAACACTGCCGAGAAAAAGCCGGTGCTCTGGCACAGACGTTAAATGTAGAGCAAGGAAGGCTGCTATTTTACTGTAGGACAGAGGATCTCTGCTGAGGCCAAAGACAACTTTGTTCAATTAGATTTGCAGGCTACCCTAAGAAGCTTAAGGATGGAATATATCTCGTCAAAACAATATACCTGATATAGCCCCTCTTCCCAAAGAGCACTACGCTTTGGAGAACAAAATCTCCTGGTGATCCCTGGCCCGAAAGATATCTGGCTGTCCTCGAACATTGGCCTGGCGGAACTCTCTGCCTGGTGACATCCGTGCCCTGCAGGACCTGGGACAGTTCCGCAGGGCCTGCAAGACAGAGATGTTCTGCCAGGCCTATGGTTGAGGACTGCAATGGTCTACCATCAAGCCTGGCCTTCACCTCTCACCCCCCCCCCCCACCATGGTGAGGGCACAAATTGACATCAGACACCATCAGAGGATTACATTACAGTACTGTATTGTTTTAATTGAACTTGTTTGTACGATTTTATTATTGATACTTTAGTATATGTTGTACACTGCCCTGAGCCCTTTGGGGGAAGGCAGTTTATAAACTGAATCAATCAATCAATATCCCTGTTCTCATCAGAAAAGCTGCCTTCGGGCCCAGTTTCCACAGGGAAAAAACAACAACCATGTATGCTTATAGAAAAGTATTTTGGGATCACGGAGCCTTTATTCTTCATGCTGCAGTTTTCAATTTACTAAATCTGTTCTTCAGCTGTGGTTGCTTTTCACAGAGGTTTGCAATCTACGTCACGAGCTACTACATGCATCCAACCCTACTGTCACTTATTTTCAATATGTTCCAGAGTGCTTCATACTTGATCCGTATGGGACAAGCCCAATAACTGCCCAAATACTTGTTTACAGTTGGATCATGCTCATTAATTATCCCACATGATTTCTTCAGACATACCTGAACAGAAAGAAACCTCTTCAAAGCATTGCCTGTCTGGAAATCCATCCCTTTCACCACGCAGCACACAATATAGGGGCGGACTTCTTTGACGGCCGGGCTGGCTTTCACGCTCAGTGGAGCTGGATTCACAGTGATGTGAAGCACTTTGACTATCAGCTTCTGTGCCTCTTCTGCCTCGTCGTCTTCCGAATCACTGTTGGCTTTTTTCTTTGGCTTTTCCCTCTTCTTCCGCCGAGCCTCCTCTTTCTCTGTGCCGTCCTGTTTTCCCTTCCCTTTGCCGCCCCCTCGGCCCCCAACTCGCAAATACTCCAAGATGGATTTCGTTTGACAGCTCTTCACCATCTTCTCAAGGCGCTTGTCTTTCAGGGCGTTGTCTTTCAGGTTGACGTCCTTCAGCTTTGGACAGTCTGCTAACTCCACGGGGATTTCAGACAGTTTGTTATTAGAGACGTCCAAGGTCTAAGAAGCCAAAGGAATTGAAGCAAAAAGTAAATGGAACATCAATGCCTTTAAACAAAAATGAGCCATTCTCAGTTTCATCCCATCCTCCTTCCAAAAACTCAGGATAGCACACATGATTCTTTCTAATTCTCTCTCATGATACCCTCCAGTTAGACACAGCTTAGGAGCCAAGTGAGGATTTTAACTGGGGGTGGGGTGGGTCACAAACATTAGTCTGACACCACATTGGCTCACTCTGTCCCTGGGACAAAGCCATGCCATCAGGTGTTGTCGTCGTCATGTTACAACAACTTCATATCCAGAGATTTCCTTATAAAGAAATGATTTGCGGACAACTGTCATGCAAAGAACCATCATGCTGCTCTATGGCAAATAAACAAAAATATGGCACAAAATAACCTTACTGAGAAACAGAAGGAGCAACTGTGGCGGTCCAAAGCTACAGCAGTCATGTGTCATCCTCATGCCGCTTCCACCACATTGGATCTCTCTGGCTGAAGCCCTACAAATTCTAACTGCCACCATCTATTATAAGAGCCGTCAAAGCAGAATAGTACATTCTGGCCTCCGCCTTGAGGAATGCCCTACCTTCCACAACTGTAGCATTCCAAAAACTATGTAAAACAGACTTGCTCAGGGGAGCGTTTTTATAAAGGTGACAGGCCTATGTTCTAATGGAACAGTTCAATGAAAAGAATGGGTCTGTGAAATTCACTACTACATATGGTATGTGCTATCTACTACTGTATCTTGTTTTTACTGTATTATATCCCTACTTATGTAATATCATTCACTGACTGTTTAATATGTTCTGTTTAATAGGTAAAGGTTCCCCCTACTCGAAAGCCAGTCGAATCTGACTCTAGGGGGGACTCAGAGTCCCACAGCGATCAGTTCTCAACAACGTCCTTTCCAAAAAGGTTTATTTACAGTAAAAGCAGGTGATTTGTGCATACATCTTGTGTTAGAACTGATTGCAAGCACGCAAAAGGGGGAGCTATACACAATTCAAACTGGGATCCCCTGATGGAGGTGAGCCAATCAGGGAAAAGGCCAAAGTGCGCCTAAGCTAATGGGTTTACGCTCCAAGTGAAAGCATCAACAGCAAGGTACCAAGGTCACTGGCCTAAGCTAGCAGATAAGACGAGGTGAGGAGAAACGAAAGCTAAGATTCCAGTATAACAGCAGACTATCATCCATCCTCTCCCCTCTCCCTCGATGGCAGCTTAGGTGACAGCTGCTCATCTCCGTTTACAAGCTGAAGAGCCAGTGCTGTCTGAAGATGTTTCCATGGTCATGTGGCTGGCATGACTAAATGCCTAAGCACACAGAACGCTGTTACCTTCCCACCGAAGCAGTACCTATTTATCTGCTTGCAATTTCTTGCTTTCGAACTGCTAGGTTGGCAGGAGTTGTGTTTAATACTTACCCTTTATTCAGATTTCCACAATCCCAGTCCTATTACATTGCTCATCAGACATCTCACCGGATTAACTGCACTGCTGTGTCATATGATCTGCCTTGAGTCTCAGGGAGAAAGGTGAATTGTAACAACATAAACCGCTCACTGAGACCAAGCTCTTGGTTTAAATTCCACCCCTGCCTCAAACTTGAGCCACTTTGGTGAGAAGCCACTTTGGTGGGAAGGTAACAGCGTTCCGTGCACCTTGTTGTTTAGTCATGCTGGCCACATGACCACAGAAACGTCTTCGGACAGCGCTGGCTCTTCGGCTTTGAAATGGAGATGAGCACCGCAACCCTAGCGTCGGATTCGACTGGCTTTCGAGCAAGGGAACCTTTACCTTTACCTTACTTCAAATGTGAAGAATGGGAATAAAGCTTTAGGCACTGTCAGAAACCCCATTCATCAACTCAGGTATTCTGTTAAATTGTTTTTGCTCACACCATTCACATTCCTTCTTAACCGCTTTTCCTGGCCGCTTACTATCTTTTCACTCCACCCAAGAAACGGGTTTACCTTGAGGCCGGCCAGGCGGGCGATCTGGGCGCCGAGTTCCTCTAGCTCGTTGCCGGCGGCTTCGAGGGTGGCGAGCAGGGGCAAAGGCGGGGTGCGGCCAGGCGCGGGCAAGAGGCCGCCGGGGAGGGAGCGCAGGCAGTTGCCGCCCAGGAGCAGCTCCTGCAGGGCCGGGGCGTTGCGGGCCAGGCCGGGACCCAGCTGGCGCAGGCGGTTGCGACGCAGGTTAAGCAGCCGCAGCTCGGGCAGGCCTGGCGGGAGGAGGAGGGCGCCGGAGCTCCCCCCGGCCTCGCCCGCCCCGGCGCCGGCATCCGCGCCGCCCAGCTCGGGAGGCAGCTCCTCTAGAGCGTTGTCCGAGAGGTCGAGGATGCGCAGCGTGGGCGGGAGGAGAGCAGCCGCCCCGGCCAGCCCCGCCGGGCCAAGCGCGCAGCTGGGCAGCGCCAGCGTGTGCAGCGCCGTCAGCCGCGCCAAGGCCGGGCCCGGCTCCCGCAGGTAGGCGCAGCCGCCGCGCACCTCCAGCGACCGGAGCGACGCCCCCAGCGAGCCCAGGGCGGACGGCAGCCGGCCCCCGGCGGCCCGCACGCGCCCCTCCAGCTCCGGCCCCGCCACCAGGCTCAGCTCCCGCCGGCCGGAATCCGTCACCTCCGGCCAGGCACCATCCTCCTCGTCCGCCGCCGCCATTGCGCCGCCCCTCAATAGCCGCTTCCGGGGTTAGGAACCCGGATGTAAAAACTTATGGTTTCCCTTAAAAGCCCTTCTATACCTTCGCTGTCTCTATGGCAGTGATTTTAGGGCTTTTACTTGACACTGATAATTCCATATATGAGGGTCTCCCCCCCCCCCCCCTTCTTCTTCTTTTTTTTGCAATTCCGGGATTTTAGAAAAAGAGCGTCAAAAAATAAATAAATCTCCGCCCTTTCTCCATTTGCTTGTGTGTGTGGATGCTAAATCATAGATTTTGAATGGTAGAATGGCCACATACGTCCGGTAGCGATCCCTTCTGGTGCGGAAGGAAAAGTGACTAGCGGTCCTGATGCTGTATCCTTGCAACCGTGTGGTGAAAACTGTCCTGCCACAGTCTACGACTGCATCCCCCGAGAGACTGGAGGGATTGTTGCTCCCCTTTCTCCTTGGCTGCCAACTGCGCTCGCACCTTTTCTTAAACACCATAATCGTAACTATGAAACGGAACATCCCATAACAAAACAGGAAACTTAATTTAAAAAACCCGATTCTGCTGCAAAGAAGAAAGTGCTCATTAACGCCAGGCAAAGGAGCCGATGAAAGAAGCGCTCAAGACTACTAGCGCATTCTGAGCAAAAAGAATGTTATTTTAGACAAAGGATGTTATTTTAGAAGAGATAAGGACTGTAGCCTAGGAAAGTCTTAAGTCTCCTTAGACAATCCACACGTTTTAAAAATCAACCACAAACCAATCCTGAAAATATTTTATTTTTATTTCATTTGATTTATATCCTGCCCTACCCTGCAAGTGGGCTCAGGGCGGCTCACATATAAATATAACAAATTAAAGCTTAAAACATAATACAATTTAAAAAAAATTCAGCTCTATGCATAGATCAGCAGATAGCGATAATCCAACTTAATTACTTTCGGAGACTTTAACCTGCATATGGGCACTCAGATATACTGGACAAATTCCAGTATAAGTGGATGAGTGTGGAAATACGGAAAAGAATGCAGAAAACACTGGAATGGTATCTGGATTCTTCCTATAAACTGAATAGTAATGGCTAGTGCTGAAGCAAGCAATGCAGGTGAGCCTGTGGCACTGGCTTGAAGATATTTTACGAGATGCACTGCAGTGCCCAGAGCATGATAAGACTGAGAAAACTTTTTGCCTTGCCTTCTGCCCTTTCAGGTAGATCAGTCTACAGAGCCTATTAACGGAAATTTATATATTACACACAGGCTCATTTCGCAGTGAGCTAAACACTTTTCTGGAGCACAAGTGTTAACTAAGGTCAGCGAGCTACTGAACTGCAGAGGTGACTCTCTGGTCTAATGTGTTTCCATTAAGCCTCTCTGTTTATCTGTGTTCATAACATATACTTATTCTCTGCTGTAGAGTACGTAAACCACACAGTGAACATAGTTCAGGGAGCAATCTGGCTAATCAGGGACATTAGAAACAGAATCCTCCATTAAGACACTAAGCAAATATACTCCCAAGAACTATGAGAACTAGAAAGTATTTTTTTAAAATTAAGTTGAAATTTCTACTGTATGACAGAGAGCAAAGGAGGGACATCTGTCCCATTTTCATGGAATTTAGCACTGCCATGCAGAACAGATGAAACTCTAAATATCAGAGTGACCAGCTGCATAGCGGAACTAGAACGCTTGGGCTATCCAGGGATTTTCCAAGCGTCAGACTCTTTCCAGTGCAGTTTTTGGGATATAGCAATGATGAATAAATTAAAAAGAAAAGTGAACAAGGGTTCATCAAGAATAGGAGGTAAGACTGGTTGGCTGCATCGAAGGATTCCCTTAAAAACACTTACAAAATCCACACGCAAGGTGTCCATTCTCGATATGAACTTCAGTTAGCGGACTGGTGGGCTCCAAAGACCAGCTCTGAAAGCCAACCTACTTCTCCCATTTCAATTAACCACCCACAAGGCCCCAGATAGCTTATCTACCAGAATGGCTCCAGCCTAACATTTATGAACACATAAACTTGTCCTAGCTAGTCCACTTTTGCTGCTAACTGGCAGCAGCTTTCCATGGTCTCAGGCAAAGAAAGATCTTTCCCTGATCTTCTTCAACTGGGCATTCCAGGGACTGAACCGGGCACCTTCTGCATGCAAAGCAGGTGCCTTACCTTGTCCCTTAGTTTATGAACATCAAGACTAAGAACGGGAGCAATGACATACCTTCAAGTTCTGCTTCAGAGCCTCAAGGGCACACAGAGAGGCATTCTCGGGGAATTTTGAAACTCCCTCCGGAGACTCATCCAAGCCTGAACTTGCTCTTCTTCCAGAACCAGTGTGTTCTGATTCAAATGGACTTTGGTGGCCAACTTCAAGTAGCCTCCAAATCAAACACCACAAACCCCTCCCTCGAAACAATGCACTTCTATTTGTCCCAGTTGAAATATAGACTTTTATTATTGGAGAAAAGCCAAGTACAAACGCCGTCCAAGGTGACAAGAGAGACATTTGCAGTACCCTGGAATCAGCCTGCTGCTATCCAGCAAATTGTCCCTTTGTATGTTTCCTTCAAACCCTGCAAGGGCTGTATTGCAGCTGCACCAGCTGCCTGATTTATCCTCAAAAATCCCAGCTTGGAAATGACAGGGGAGTCATAGGTGGGTGGAAAGTGCCAGGCAAAATGGGGAAACCCCATTAGCTGGAGCCAGCACATGCCACGTTTATCACAGGATTCCTTCCTACACAGAACATCTAGTCCGGCAAGCACACTTCTCTTTCTTAGAGACAAGTCGGTAATTTTAGCTGAGGTTGTCAAGGGTGGGGCTGCCATCACACGCAGCTTCCCAAACCTATCCTGAATGGGTATGAAGAGTAAGGCATTTTAATGGACAACAGTGGATTGGAGGGTTAACTCTCCCTCTGCCTGGCACTACTTCCCACCTTTACCCGTTGCCTGGGGGCAAACAGGGCTGGGGGGGGGGTAAATGGTGTGAAGGGGAGTCAAGAATCTCACTGCCACTTCAGCCCTGAACATGCCCCCTCTCCCCCCCATTCCTAACATACATTTGCTGATTCACCTGCCCCTTGCAAGTAGACCCTGCCCCCATTCCTCACACACATTTGCTGATGCAACGTGTAGTTAAACCGACCAATGGAAGTGGAATGTTCCATTGTGGGAAATCACCTTCTGTCAGGCACCTGGCCCTTGCAATGATGCCTCCCCCCAATAGCACCGGCCCATTTAGAGTTGGCCCCAGCCTCGTGGGCTGGGACAGAGGCTTTCGATACAGGTGAAAAGATGAGCATAAGCAAACATCTTGAGGAGAAAGTGGGGGGGGGGAGAGCAAAACAGAGAAGCCACCAGCCACAGGAGGTGCTTCTGAGCTGCTGCACTGCCCCCCGCCCCCCCACCAAATGTCAGCAGATGTTGCATGTTTTCCTAAGCAGCTGCTACAGCTGATGCGCGGCTGGGGAGAGAATGGAGGCAGCTTCTGCTTGCTTGACCAAGAGTGAGGGGAGGAGGTACAACTCCTCTGCTCTACATGGTTACTTCCTACTGAATGAAAACGTATGCTCTTTTCAGTGAGTGCATTGAGAAAGCTCGGGTGTGGTGGGGGCACAGCCACGTGCAGGGGTATACATCTGCAGTTTGTGCTGAGAGCCAACTCAACCGGGCATACACGGCACCCCCCCCAAAAAAAAAATCTTGAGTGCGCCACCAAACTGTCTTCTGGCTTGCTAAGTGTGCAGCTCCCCATTAAGGAGGGAGGAAGCCCTCCGACACCAGCAATAAATGGAACAGCTCCAGAGAAAACCCAGCCAGGCCGATGGAAAGGTCCATCAACCCAAGAGTCTGGCTTCCAACAACAGCCAGCCAGGTGCCTCTGAGAAGCCAGTGAGGTGGACACAGATATTTGGGTCATCCTCTGTGGATGACGTCCATGATCTCTGGAATACATGGAGGTTCCACTGGGCCATTATGGCTGACAGCAGTTTAGATACCCCCCCACCACGGATTTCTAATTTATCATGGTTCAAAGCCACCTAGGCTTGTGGCCCCTTCCCTGCTCCTGGTAGTGAAATCAGGGACTGTGAGGCTGATGGCAAGTTGCCCGTGAGACGTTATTAAAGTCGACTGCTGGGTATGAACTATCATTTTTAGCCCAACAGGGCTGCTTCTCACCCGAAAAAGAAACCTGTAAGTGTCCTAACGCTGGAGTATACTTACTCGGGACTGAGCCCCATCCAACTCAGAGGGGCTTACTACCAAGTGAATCTCAGGTGCTTCCTAGTGACGTTCACTAAGTGATTTTTGTGTGTGTGCTAATTCTGTACAAGGGCTAGCTTGATAAGAATGCTAATAGTGAGAGAGATATAAATAGGGTGTGAGTACGTATAATACACCATCATCGACAACCTCAAACACACTTTCAAGCCAAGTGAGATACTGTGTCAGTTTCACACGTGAAAGGATTGTACAATAAGCACAGAAGGAGCCGGAAATCACTAGACACCGTACCTTAAAACAAAACGTAACGGAACAGAACCCAGGAAACGAGGGAAATGTAACAGCTGGGGGGGGGGGACACTGGGACCTCCCATGAAGGGACCATTGCAAAGTCCAGCAACCAGGTGGAAATGGAGCTGGAAAGCCTTGGATCCCACGAAGCTCTTAATACAGGTTGTATTCCCTACAGAAGTCTTTCCCCACCAGCAAGATCCCACCACATGTCTGCTTGGAGGTGAGCCCCATTTCACAAGCTTCTCTGAGCAATTTTCTTCGCTTCTTTGTTTTACGGATATAATTACCTCCTGTTCTGTCTGGGGCTGGTCAGGGCAATCTGCGAATCAATCGTTTCACAAGCTTCTCTGAGCAATTTTCTTCGCTTCTTTGTTTTACAGATATAATTGCCTCCTGTTCTGTCTGGGCCTGGTCAGAGCAATCTGTGAATCTGGGTCTATGATTAAGTACTGCTTTTTAAGTGCTCAGAAGGCAGAGCCACTCTTATTTTTTAGCATTTCATCATCGTTTCGTAATAAAAATCACAAAACTAACATTTCTCTGCAAAGCAAAAAGGAGCACTTGATTTCCTCACCTCTCCCCTGTTTCGCAGTACGTAAGTGCCATGCGCAGGACAGGAATGAATGATATTGGAACCAGGAAAGCAAGGAAGAAAACTTTAAAAGGATGGGACAGCGACAGGGAAAACAATGGTATGCGCTGGGCTGCCAAGGATGTCACTGGATTCTCTGTTCAAACTAATATGGAAGTACCCTTGGTCTGGATTCTCTGATGCAAATGCGTGAGCAAATGGCATCAATACTGGAGAAAAAGGTTGTTTTGTGGAAGCACCCATGTTTAGGACTGGACTGCAAATGCCTTTCCTGAGAAATATTTATGACACTGTGTAGCATTAAAGGGATGAAACCTAACACATCTTGGATGATTAGATGCCTTCAGCGACTGGTCTGTTGTACGGATTCCCTTCTCTGCAAGATCACCCTCAAGGTAAGGGTGCATTGGAATGCCCTGACACGACCTAGGCTACCAGCCCAGGGGAACTGCAGAAGCCTTTCCATTGCCTAGAAAGCGAGGCCCCGTCCATGAGCCTGACTGTGGCAAAAGGGAGCCTGGGAGCATGCCCCACATTTCACTCCATGGGGGAGAAGAAGACACAACCCCCAAACCCTACACTCTATATACTGAAGGTGCGGGCAAACACTATGCTAGGCAGTCATATTCTTTGTCAGCAGCACTCTGTTTGGTATGCTGAAGCGGTCTGTGTAATTCAAAAGTCTACCAGTTATCGCTGCAGCCACAACACGTCCCATAAGACTAAAAACAAGTGGGGGAAGCAAAAAGGTACCAGTGCAATAAACAGAGAAGCAATAAATATTTTAGTAACAAATTTAGTAATCCATAATAAATGTGAATATTTTAATAATAAAACGCTGCAATCCCATATAGAAACATTTATATTACTAAAATATTTATTATCTCTCTTTTCCTCGTACCGGTAGGGTTTTGGGTTTTTTTCCGCTTTTCTTCCTCATTTTTAGTTTTCCCTTGTGTTTTCCTCCACCTCGACACAACAAGGCAAAACAAGGTTTCATCAAAGCTGTCATTTCTTTCAAAGGAAGGGGGGGCACAACAGGAGAATAATGACCACCTTTTCATAACTTGATCGGCGTCCCCTGCTGGTTCAGGTTTCCCCCAAGAATTAAATCCACTGTTTTTCTAAATTTTTCATATTCAAGCAACCCTGAATTGTTTGCCAAGGACCATTTGTGCGCTGCCAGAAGCTATGAGGCGAATGTTAGGGCTTAATTCATATGGTCCCTGGCTACGCCCATTGAGCATCACTAAGTAAACTGGGGGAGCCAGAATGTGCCCAGAACTCTCCTTTAGCAACCGAAATGCTCATGAATGGCGAATAAGCTGCATAAAAGGTGGCTGGCATAGATGCTTTCTCTTTTTAATAGCCAAAAGTATCCAAGCCGAATCCACTGAGTCACGTGCTCTGAGGTGAGAGGAAGCCCTAGGACGGCTGGGAAATCCTTCTGGGAGCAGAAGGCTGCTTAAAAAAAAAATCTGTCCTTGGAAGCGCTGCAGCACCAGTCAGTTCCATTTTAAGCAGGAACGTGAGGAGCACCTGAGGTGCATTCTTGGCCCCCTTTTCTGCTTCCCGGACTATACAATGTGGCCGACAGGATTGTCTTTTGTGTGTCGCGTTTTAGACATCTGATTCTCGATTCTCTGATGTGTGTCTAAAAGCCAATGTGCTGAATGGAGTGACTGGTTGTCTCTTGTGCTCTGTGGACCACGGTGGCTTATCTGTCCCTGTTTCAGAGCAGGAATCTATGATTGGAGCAGGTTCTGGGTGTCGCTTTTGCCGGCCTGTGCAAGTTTAAATTGCAGAGGTAGGGAAGGGATTGTTGGAGCCCTCCCAAACATAAAAATACAATCTTGTGCATACTAAAACTGTAATGCTGAGGAAAACAGTAGTTTTGTATGCAAAGATTCAAACCTTCACCCCTCCAATAGGCTAAAATGGTACAGCCCAGCCAAAAGCTGCACCCTGTGATTGCTCAGCATCGAGTTCAGAGGCTGATCTTAACTGAACTGCAGAAGTCTTTAACTGCTGCACTCCTTTGGCTGATCCTGGGCAGGTCCAACTGCACAAAAAGCAAAGAAAAAGGAAACACGAGACCTTCACAGTGGAGGAGGAGAGGGCACAGAAAAGCAGTCCGCAAGTGATGGTCTAGGTTGTGCTTTTTAGATCCACACACATCTGGCATATCTGATTTACAATAGGGAAGAAAAGAGGGCCTTGCTGCCAGGCAAGGGGAGGCACCTGCCTCAGGTGACAGACTGACAGGAGCCATTACGGAGAGCAGAGTGGGAGGCAGAGAAAACAGCCACACCAGGCGTATCATCCTAGGGGAAGGTCTGTGCCTTGGGAATGCATCATGATTACAAATTGTCGTGTCAAGGAAGAACCGTTTGAATTAGGATATGCGGATTGTGGTAAATGCCACTGAGACCAGGCAGTCCAGCTAGAACACTGTTTTTACAAATGGGCCTGCAGCTCACGAGAAGACGAATCCATGGCTTGAGAAAGACAAAAGCCTGCCACCGTTTCCCTGCTTTGGCACTGCAAGGAGGGCGGCAAGTTACTTGGTGTTTTTGTTGAAGCCTCCTCGTGGGGTGGGGATCTTGCTTCCAACCACGGGGGAGCGGAGCTTTGTTCCGGCTGGCCCGGACTTGTTGAGTGCTGTTGTTCCCGCAGTTTTGCCTGTGAATCAGAGGACCAAGAGTGAGAGGCATGAATCCCAGGTTGCAGAAGGGGCTTATTCAGATTCCAGCACAGGAAGAAACATTGTTAAGTCCTCCTGGCATCTGGTGTAGCCATACAAATGGGCATCCTGAGAATCTCTGGTTCCCATTTTTCCAGAAAAGGACGTTTTGGAAATGTTCCATGTCTGTGGCAAGACTTTTAGCTCAAGGCAAACAACAGGACGGGATCGGCCCTGCGCCGTTTCCCATCCCCCCCTGCTGGTCAACACACACCATCCCTCTGCTAGGAGACAGAAAAGCTTACAGTGGGAGCAAAGACTGGCCTAGCAGCTGCTCCATATATGCCTTTGCAAAACTAGGCTGTTTGGAAGCTCTAGCATGCTTCTAACTTTGCCCTGGTAAACATGGTTTGGGCATCTGTATTCTGTCCAAAATTTATCTGCTCTAGAGTCAAACAATCCACGTTCCGAGAAAAGCTGAATCCAGCAGGCTGCATATGTTACACAGATTGAGCACATTCTAGCAAATTTATGCAAGCACAGCATGATTTCTCTTCTCTTGCATGCTAGGTTTCGGTTTCCCCTAGAGCAGCAATAATCATGGGGAGAGGAAAGCATCCTCGCAGGGCATTGAGCCCCCCCCCCCCAAGTCATATGCAGCGCTCCTCTGGCTTCCGCAGTTTCAATGAAACATTTGGATGACCATTTCGGATGTGCACGTATGAAACAAAACAGTGTGGCTGGACCCCACAGTGGTCTCCTACCAACAGTTCTGGAGAACAAGCAGTTGTGGGGTGTTACATACAAAACCCCGGAGAGGTTAAAAACATGGAGCCCCCTTTGATGGTTCTTGAAGAAAAAGCAAAACGTTTTTTCCTAACAAGGACTGCTGAGGGCAATACAGTACCGGACACCACGAGAAGAGTATCTTGGAGGGGAGAGGGCATGGCAGAGGAAGACCAACAGATGGGAGAGGGATTTCTTTTTTTAAAAAAATTAAAGTTTATTAAACTAAAAAAAAAAGAAAAAGAAAAGGAACCCCAACCCCCCCACTAAGTACACTGTCAAAAAAATTACCCCTTATGTACTATCCACATAAGAATAAAAACAACAATACCAGCACTGAGTGATTCTGCTTCTGATTCTAGCTGTTCTGTTGCCAGAGCTATCTTCTGTACAACGCCTGACCATGAGTCCGGATTGGACTCATTGCTATTTTTTTTTTTTTGGGTATGCTGTTAATTTGGATCTCTTTTACTTTCAACAGCCAATCTTGAACCTTGGGCATATTTTCTGCTTCCATTTCCTGGCAAAGACCAGTCGAGCCACTGTAATAATAAGGCTACCGTCTGAAGATCTCTAGGGATGTCGGGTACGTAATTCAGCAGCGGTGTCTCTGGTTTGTAGGTAATTTGTTTTTCCAGCCCGGAGGATACAATCTCTACTGTTTGCTTCCTGTAACTGGAGGCTCATCTGCATAACCACCATATATGAAAGAATCCTGCCTTATCTACTGCACAGGACCAGCGCTTACTGAAGGACAGCGTGCCACCAGGTCGCAAATGAGCCGTGGCGACCCCATGAAGTTCCGCCACAGGGGATTTTCAAGGCGAGAGATGAGCACAGGTGGCTTGCCATGGCCTTCCTCTGCACAGCTGCCCCAGTTTTCCTTGGTAGTCCTCCCATCCAAGTGTCAGCCCTTCTTAGCTTCCAAGCTCTGATGAGATCAGGCTAGTTTGGACCAGAGGTCGATTCGGGGGGAATCGCAGTTCCCCCGGGTGAGGTGCGGGGATGTGTGGCACACGACAAAGCCCCGCCCCCTTCTTCCGGCCGCCCCCTGCTTCCAGCCTCATTCTGTTGCCTTGCAGGTCCACTGCCAGGCCCCTCATGAACATATTGACAGTTCAGTGGCGGCCGGGACCGTTGGGGGCGGGGTGTGTGGCCTTATGACACACTTCCTGTGATGTCAGGGTGTGTGGCCTTATGACACACTTCCGGTGATGTCAGGGTGTGTGGCATATGCTAATGAGTTATGCTAATGAGTTCCCCTAGCTCTTTTTCTACGAACCGACCCCTGGTTTGGACTATTAGTACTTAAACTTACAGATCTTTGCCATCCTTAAAGGACTGAAATGTCACCTTTGGAGGAAGGATTTCTTATGTACTCTATTTCCTAACCTTCTTCCGCCAGGGAACCCAAGGCGGCTGTTGATAATATTCTTGTGGGGGGTGGTCTATGTCCCTCCACTGCCCAGACACCCGGGCCTGCTTAGCTTCAGCAAGGTTGCCGGTGGGGGCTGCTTCTTTGCCTCAGACTGCCCCCACCCTCCCTGCTTCATGGTGATTTGGCGTGATCCATCTGCTAAGATGTAGGCTCGCAGCCTCAACATCTAGTGGTGCCACTGGCAGAGATCTAAATGTTTTCAGTGACCCAGTGAGCAAATGACCCTTGAGGGATGCCATACCAGCAGTCGATTGTGATGGCAAGCTCTTATTCAAGGAGGACACCCGCCTCGGGTTCATGCAGCAGCCGTCTTTGCCCATCAGATGCACCTTCCAGGCCTGGGGGTGAAAGGGGAAATGGAATCAGACCGGATCACGAGAGAGCCCACCAATACAAGGGTGAGTTTATGTGACAGGAAGCTAGGCTCAGGGCTTGACCCGGCTGCGTCTGGAGCAAATGCAAAGGACTGAGGTGGTGAGTCCCAGCTAAAATGCAAGATGGGAGAGAACTGTGCGCATCTTCGTTCTGGAACATGCGACTCTCGTTTCCCAAGGGGACAACCATCTGCCAAAGGAAGAAGTTGCCTAGGATTCTGCACCCCCCTCTTCCTTATCTGTCAGGTGGTACGTCCCTATTTGCTTCTTAAGCAGAGCATGTGTGTGTACTTGGGTGGTGAACTCAGTCCAGCTGCTGGAGGAAGGGAGCAGTGGGGTGTTTGCTTTGAACAGGCTTACATCTGAGAGGTTTGAGACATTTTCTGTTGAGATTATCAACTGCTTACAGAGCGTTAGGAACTTGCAAAACGCTTCCAGTGTTTGCTGTGTTTGCCCTCACAACAACTCTGAGAGGCAGGCCACCAGCCTTTACCTGACCACTTGGGGTTAGGAGGAGGATGCTGCCTGCGGGGCCAAAGGGCTCTTGTCAATACTTTGGCCAGTGTTCTGCTTCTCTTATCAGGCAATGATGGAGCTGGGACCAGCCTCGCAAGCCCAGGAATCATTGTTAGGTGTTGCAGTGAAGGATTATCGTAAGAGAAGCAAAGTTCCCACCAAGCCCACGCATGAATTTGTTCTCACCTCCTCCCCTGGCGCAAAATTTTCATGGCACAATGGACAGTGATTGGCCACTTTCTCGGGTTTGGCAGCTGGAAAGAGAAGGGAGAGAAATCAGAGAGACGTAGAAAGCCTATCGGCACCTACTGATATGCACTTAGATCTAAAGTATTTTTTTAAAGCACAGACCACCACTCCTGCTGTGACCCCCCTCAAATAGGGAAAAAAATAGAACCACCCACATAACACCTCCTTTTTTTGTATCTGTCTGCAGAGTGGGATGTCTGTGGATGTCTCCAGACAGCCCACCAGAAGCAAGGAGGTTTTCTCCAGCAGAAAGGTCATTTCCCAGCCCTTTTTAAGTGGACGCATTTGGACAGAGTGCTTTTGTGGGCTGTACTCTTTGTAGGAATCCCTCTGTGCTTAATTTAGAAAAGGAAAACATGATTGAAGTTCAATATGCCCAGAGGCTGGCTGGGTCATTTGAGTGGTAAGAAAAAAGCTCACCTAACCCCACAAAAGTCTTGGTTAATACTTATGTTACAGACCCAACTTCCAAATATGACACCGGATTCCTATTAAAACTCCTTGTAGTAAGCTTAGCAGATCAGCACAAAGGCTCTTGTCAACAGGTTCTTTTTAATTACACGGAGAAGCATTACAAAATACGGTCCTCCTCCTTCAGTCTGAAGTAATACAGTCAATAACTCCACTACATTTGCTTTGAAAAATACTGGCTCTTAGGCTTCTCAAGAATAGCAATGTACACACAGCCGCCTTCTGTTCTTACAGGGATCGTTTTTTGGCAGGTTTGGATTCTTTAAAGATCACAAGAGCCCCCAGCTGAGTGAAACCCTGCACATTATTCTGCAGTCTGCCTGCCCTTCACGCATGTGCGCCCGAAGTGATTTGACTGCACGGCCTGGAGTGAGCAACAGTGTCACGGTGATGAGTTGCCCAGCTCATCAGTGAGGTTACAACTCCCCCAGGCCCAGAACTCTGGGGGTCAGACTGTGCTGCTCTCTCAATGCGTCCAAGGCAGGGTCACTTACGGTTGCATGCTTTCCCCTTGACGTGTCTGGGAAGCTCTTCCTTGGGTAGGGCTTCGCAGCAACGGGAACACTTGCCAAAGTGATCCTTCTTGTCACATTCTGTCAGCAAGTGCTCGGTCAAGCTGGCAATCTCGACAACCTGAAGCAGGGGGAAAACAAAGATACCCCCCCAAAGCATCAGGTTTAAGTTGAGACCCAGATCAGTTTTCACTGGGTGGCCAAAGCATGGTGTGGCAGTGCATGGTGTGGCAGTGGTGGCGGGTCCTAGTCATGGTGTGGCAGTGGTGGCGGGTCCTAGTCATGAGCGTCCTGGGATTAATGGTACTCTGTAACTCACCCTTTTCTGTCCAGCTTGGTTTCTTCTCTGATTTTGTCATTCTGGCCATCTGGTTAACTATGCTGGAACACAAGGCTGGGGCAGGGTGGGGCAAATGCCCTTTCAGAGCCAGTTTGGTGTAGTGGTTAAGTGCGCAGACTCTAATCTGGGAGAACCGGGTTTGATTCCCCACTCCTCCACTTGCCCCTGGCTGGATGACCTTGGGCAAGCCGTAGTTCTGATAAGAGCTGTTCTTGAAAAAGAGCAGTTTCTGTCAGAGCTCTCTCAGCCCCACCTACCTCACAGGGTGTCTGTTGTGGGGAGGGGAGGGGAAGGGAAAGGAGTTTGTAAGCCGCTCTGAGACTCCTTTGGGTAGTGAAGGGCAGGGAATAAATCCAATCTCTTCTCTTCTTCTTCTTCAACAGAGGATGCAGATAATAGCACAAGGGCATTTGTTGTTTGTCTGAATCCAATCTCTTCTCTTCTTCTTCTTTAACAGTTATTCCGCCAAGCATTCGACAACTTGGATTGAGTATGTAGCACTTTATAGTCGCCATCCTGAGTAGGTTTTACTGAATGTAAATTGTGATTTTAATGTTGTACAGATTGTTTTACTGTTTTATTGTTGTACGCCGCCCTGAGCCGCTTCGGCGGGAGGGCGGGATAAAAATTAATTAATTAATTAGTTAAATAAATAACAGAGGATGCAGATAATAGCTCAAGGGCATTTGTTGTTTGTCTTAAATGTTTGTCCTTCTCAGGTGTCCTTTTAAAGCAAGTAAAGTGAAAGTTGGTGAAGCCACAGCTTCTCACGGTGCGTGCAGATATTTCTTCCCCATCAGTTTCCAATGGGAGCCCCCAATGGGGAGTTTTGTGTTTCAGGTTGGGAAATGACCCAGAGGGAAGGCTTAAGCACCCTCTTCCTCTGTTCTGTGGTCCTGATCTGAAATCTGGACACCACACACCTGGGGACAGAGTTCCCAGCAAGGACTTGCAACTTGCATCTCATTTAAAAATCCCTGTACCAACCTGGATATGCCGAGGACTTTGTAACATGTAGACAGACCCTCAGGCACTGAAGCTCACTTGGATAACTTTGAGCTAGCTGCTCTCTCGCTCTCTCTCTGTGTTTCATACCTCACAGGGTTGTCGGTGAAGATAGAATGGAGAGAGAAGACGCGTGCATGCTGCCCTGAGCTCCTCAGAAGAGCAGCAGGATAAAAACGTGGCAGACAGATGTGACAGAGGCAACAGCAGGACGAATCACAGACGTTTCTCCACTGGGCAAATAGAACCCTTGGGACCAATCCCGTTAGTCTTTCAGGCATATATA
>NW_015168081.1:352497-378274 GCF_001447785.1 Gekko japonicus | reverse complement strand
CCGTTAATCCACAGGCCTACATAAAATGAAACTGGGTGTGTGTGGGGGAGATAACAGATAATCTCATTTTCACTTGCTTCATCTTTAAGGAGTTAAATTTTTTTTTTAGATTTCCAACACTTGGCAACCAATATCCTGGCTGCAGAAGGATATATGACAAAATACATAGTTCATCATGCCTATATCCATCTGGTATTATATTAAGTAAATAGATTTCTGGTACTCGCTGCAATTCAATCTGAAATCTGAAAACCTACCTGCTAGAGAGGAGTTGATTATAAAAATCTGTGATGTGGCAGAAATGGACAAGTTGAACATGATTCTTTCAGATGAAGAGGATAAGGCTTTTCAAAAAGGATGGTTTAGAGTTAATACATGGTTGGGGGAAAATGCGTAACTCCATAAATATATTTCATATACAAAATATTTTTACTTTTCTATTTGGTTTTTATTTTTATGTTTACTTTCTTTTTGTGGTTTTGTAATGAAAATTATAAATATTATCTTTTTTTTGTAATGGAAAATCATAAATAAATTTGTAAAAAAAAGGAGTTAAAAAGTGTTTTTCCTCTGACTTCTTTTCTCTTATGTAAAATATACATCCCTGTAAGGTAAGCAGAGCAGGTTGTTTACCTGTAACTGACCTTTTCAGAGAATCATCTGTGGAGTAGCACTACTGAGTTCTGCAACCACAGCAGAATACCATTAAGAACTGTCTAAAGCTAAACTGTAGCAAAGTAGGCCATGGCATGCTGCATTTGAATGTATGCCCGGTAAACGAGGCAGGAGTTGTGCTGCTTGGGTATTGGGCAGTTTGCTGCCACACCAAAGTGGGCTGCTGTGTCATAGGTGTGTGGAAAAACCGCAAGAATAGGAAAAAAAAGAAAACTGGAGAGGTGTACGTTTCAGGGAAGGTAGCCTGGTTCAAAAAACCCGAGGAAAACATTCCCCAACAAGGTAACCACTGTGGCAGTCAAAAAAAGAACAGAGTGGGGAAGAGGTAGCTCACCCCTCAAAAGACTGCACTGTAGTGTTCTTGCTCTCTAACTTGAGGTGGGTGGAGCTGGCCACTGGCATTTTTCTAGCTCAGCTCTAGAGGTTCTGCAAAGCACCCTGCGTATCTGTAGCTAGAACTCAGGCCTGTTCATTGCTGGTGCAGATTTGAAGCCACAGAATGTTCTGCATTGGTGTTTCGACTCAATGTTTGACTCATCAGCTTTGAATGCCTTGTCAACAAATTAAGAAAAAACACAACTGCTCTAGCTTCAAGCTCAATGTAGATCCCCATGAGTTTCCCAGTGTCTGAGGAAGGATCTTTTCGTTTCTCCAGCTTTTCAGAGAGTTGGAGACAGTAAAAAGCCACTCTTGCACCCCTTTCTCGTTTGTCTAAGTTGATGCTTTGTACCTTAATCAAAAGAACCAGATGGCTCTTATAGTATGTGTTCACTTCTTTAAAAAGTGTGTTCACTTCTTTAAAAATAAATGCGGTTTCAAAACAGAACGTGACTGCTGGGGGAATAGTCCTCTGCATATTTAAAAGGTCTCATGATGTCAAAATTGATTTGCTTGTTTTTGGAAATTTTTTTTGGGGGGAGCCCCCCCCCCCCCCCCAGCACACCACACATGCTGTGTCATTCAGTATTTTGAGCTGACTTAAGCCATTTTCTAAAGAGAATTCTAGTGCCCGTGTTTTTGCAAGCTTTACTCGATGTCCGTTTCTTCTGGCACACATCTCTTGTGTAGAAGCCACAGAGTTTTGATCCTGTGAGTTAGTCATGGATCTGTACACCTTTTCCTTACCCAGCTGCGTGCTCTTTCGGCTTACCCTTTGCCAGCAGTGCTGTTTTCACTTACTTGTCAAGGTAATTTGCAACTGAGGAATGATCCTCGGGAACCTCTGTTGTTGCAGGCAAGGGAGCTTTCTTGGTAGACTCTCCTTTTAAAAAAGGAAACAAACTATGAAACCACATTATTTTGGATCCTTACCAATATCTGCAGTCTTTCTTTTCTTGTGGATCTCTTCGTTTCCCAGAACTAAAGATCAAATGTACACGTATAGGACATGAGATATAGCTAGCCGGGTAGCAGTACAAGTTTGGGAGGGGCTTTGAAGCACAGTCTGGATGTCCCATTTGCCAGGGGATGCTGTAACCAAGAAAGTCCATAGGAGGCTAGACTATATGATCCTTGGGGTCCCCTCGCAATTCTATTACATGAGCCAGTATGGTTAGAGAATGAGACTTCATCCTATTAAATGCCTTCAAGTCATAACTAGCTCATGGTAACCCCTCATAGGGTTTTCAAGGCAAGAGGTGAGCAGAGGTGGCTTACCACTGCCTGCCCCTGCTTAGCAACCCCAGACGTCCTTGGCAGTCTCCCATCCAGGTACTAAACAGGGCCAACCCTGTTTAGCTTCCAAGATCTGGATAGCCTGGGCCGTCTAGGTCAGGGCAGTGATGGATAATTAAGTGAGCTCAAGCTGCAACTCCCTTGTGGGATTTTCAACGCAAGAGATGAGCAGAGGTGGTTTGCCATCGCTTTCCTCTGCAAAGCAACCCAGGATGTCCTTGGTGGTCTCCAATCCAAGTACTAAACACGGCTGACCCTGCTTAGCTTTCAAGCCCTTGACCAGCTCACAGGCTGCTGAATTGGACTTAAGGAAACCCAGATTTATATTCACACTCAGCCACAAAAACCACTGTGTGATAGTAGTTTCACTACAGTCTTTAGACCAACATACAGCTTAGTGTGAATTTAGGAGCCCCCCTACCCTTCTTAGACCACACAAACTTGAGTACAACACCCTGTTCATTCTAAATCACAAATATGGTTACGCCAGATGATAAGAGCATTAAAAACCTACCTTGAATGTTGGACTGCTGAATATCATTCTCTTTTTCCTAAAAAAAACAAAACAACACCCCAAAACATAGTAAGTCCCCAGATCCATGACCCTCACTGAGCAATACGCACTGCTACAGCTCAGTGGCAGAGCACATGCTCTGCACATGCAACCCCTGACATCTCCAGTTCAGTGAATCTTGGGATGAAGGACTGGGAAAGCTCGCATTCTTGGACAGGCTCTGCAATTCAGTGTTCCTCAAACCTATGGCAGCCAATTTTTTTTTTTTTGGGGGGGGAAAGAATTAAAAACAGGAAAGACTAAACTGAGACATAAAATATGCCTATTCTATTCCCAACATGATGCACAGACATCCTTCTTGTAACTGCAGAACAGCCCAGTCAATAATGTCCTCTGAGTCAGTCAAGGCTCAGGAGTTTGTGGGCCGTGGAGACACTGCTGGGATCCTTCCCAACACGGACTGCGTTGCAGACCTCTGGTGCATCCCCCCCCCCCTTTGGGATGGTGTTGCTGCCCACATACTGGCAGCCAGAGCTGAGATCAGTGCTGCAGCAGGGATCCCTGCTTGGACAGGAACAGAATGCTGAATGCATCCAATACTGTAGCTTAATTTTTCAAGGCGTAGACCTCCTCACAGCATGCTGTTAAAAATCAATGAAATAGATAGTTCTGGGAAAGAGGATCTGATTTCAGTTTATGAAACCTTCATATTGCTAAAGTACAAACATGCTTCTATAAAGCTTCTAAAGCTTCCTTGTGCTGACAATCCTCCTGGGGAAGGAGGAGTTGTATCCTATTTTCAAGCAATGGATTTTGGACTTGATGGGTGTGTGTGTGCATGTGCGTGCATGCATGCATGCAAGGTTGGCTTCTGAATTCCAGCAGCATGCAAACATGCACTAAAATCCTAAACGAAACCCCAAGCACAGCAGCACACCTTTGTCTTCCATCTGACTAAACATAAGGGCCTAACTGCATGTTACTTTTCCCCCAGGTCAGATCACAGATGTGGTTCGGGAACCCTGTGCTCCTCCAGTGCATGGGGGCTTCAGTCACATCAAGGCCATGGTAATGAGGAAGAGGCCTGGCACTCACCACCCACACTGAACAACCTAAGGGAGCCACCATTTACCCTGCTCCCTGCTACATATGTACTGACAGGGCGACATGTCAGTTTCCTCATCAGTTTCCTCAATGGAGCAAACAGCAAGCTCCTGGGTTAGTTTTAGGTTGGGAAAACAGCTCTGGGAGGTGGGGGTGGTCCTAAGCCCCTTTGTCTTGTGTAAAAGGTAAAGGTAAAGGTTCCCTTGCTTGAAAGCCAGTCGAGTCCGACTCTAGGGTTGCGGTGCTTATCTCAGTTTCAAAGCCGAAGAGCCAGCTCTGTCCGAAGACATTTCCGTGGTCGTGTGGCCGGCATGACTAAACACCGAGGCGCACGGAACGCTGTTACCTTCCCACTGAAGTGGTCCCTATTTATCTACTTGCAATTTCTTGCTTTCGAACTGCTAGGTTGGCAGGAGTTGTCTTGTGTACCATACCGTAGTTCAAATGTGAATGAGGCCCCTGCACACGGGGGAAACACAGCAGTCCCAGAACACATCTGTGACCTGCTATGAGGGAGGTACCCAGGAAAAATGTATCATGTAGTCAGGTCCCTACAGCTAAAGAGACCAAAAGGAGTATAAGGGCATCACAGAGCAAGCCCATAGGTCTTCTGGGTCCCACTACCATGTCTGGTCAAAGTGTGTTGGGGCAGTGGCCACAGTCACATACCTTGGGAGTGTCATTTTGCATCTCCTTCAGTGCTGCTAGCTGACCTTGCAAAGCTTTGATCTCATCTTTCTTTTGTTTCTCCGATTCTTCCGTAGCCACCTTTTTCTGCGCCTGTCAAGACAACAACACAGAGCTGAAGGCAAAGCTGTGGTTTGGGTATGGTCCCAAAGCTGTGGTTTGGGACCACAGCTGCTCGCAGAACTTACTTGTCCCTGTTCCAGATATTGGTACTCCAGATGATGTCTGGCATAGAGACAGGATTTCTAAATGTTCACAGCTTGGCAACTGAGCAAGCTTGGGCACAAGCAAAGCTTGCATGGACTCATGTCATTTTTTCTGCCTGAGAGAAGGGAACTGAAATGAGGGTGGAGGCTGCACAGGGCAGGAGGATCAGAACTGGGACTGCTCGACCCTCAACGTCAGTCTATTGCATTTGCACAGGCCCCAGGTATGAAATCTATCCCACGGGAGTTTGATTGGATGGTGCGTGATACAGCCACTCTGCTGAAGATAAGTAGGTCTTGAATGGGTTAAATTCACCCTCTAAACAATAAAAAAAATCTTTAATCAGTGAAAGAAATTAAAAGCAGAAATACTATGTGTCTAGAAAACTCATATCAAGAATTACCAAGAACACATATTAAATTGCAAACTATTGGGTAAAGTATATATTGCATCTGCACAAATGAAGAAAAAAAGGGTAGCAATATATATTAACAACCAAAGTTTGGAAGTCCTCGAATAACTGAAGGACACAGCCTTTCAAGAAGGTGAGATTCTAATCTTTGGAGATATGAATGGGGTATTAGATTCCAAAAAAGACACATTAAAAAATCATGGAGGAAAAAATGTATTTAGATACATGGACATTTTAGAACTGGAAGAGGTCTACTTCATCCAGATGAGAGAGACTACACATATTTCTCTGGTAGACACCAATCATATTTAAGAATAGACATGTGTTGGATATCAAAAACCTTAATTACAAAAGTTAGGAAAGCAGAGATTCTGCCAAAAATCTTGGTGGATCATAATCCAATAGTGGAAGAATGGAAGTAAGAGAGAAAGAAGATGGAGATTAAATAACGTAGTATTACGACAAGACGAAGTAATACAAAAATGTAAGAAAGACCTGATGGAATATTTTAATTTGAACAACACGAAATCACTGGGTCAACCATATGGGAAGCCAAGCAAAGCTTACGTCAGAGGAACTTTATTGGCAATAGCTGCAAGAAAGAAAAAAGAGAAACCAAAGTCTATAAAGAAAATAACAGATAAATTGAAGATATTAGGACAAGAACAGGAGTTGATTATGAAAATCTGTGATGTGGCAGAAATGGACAAGTTGAACATGATTCTTTCAGGTAAAGAGGATAAGGCTTTTCAAAAGAGATGGTTTAGAGTTAATAAATGGTTGGGGAAGAATGCGTAACTCCATAAATATATTTCATATACAAAATATTGTTTCTTTTCTATTTGGTTTTTATTTTTATGTTTACTTTCTTTTTGTGGTTTTGTAATGAAAATTATAAATATTGTTATTTTTTTGTAATTGAAAATCATAAATAAATTTGTAAAAAAAATAGAATAAATGCAGAAAAAAGTGAAATATTTAAAACAAACATATTGAATCTGCAAATAAACCTGGAAGATACTTAGTGCATTGTTTAAGAATAGAAAGGGGGGGGGGAGAAGGATACCTGGGATCAGGAAAGGAAATCAAGTAGTTTATGCGTGAACATTTAAAAAATTTCATCTCAAATTTTTATAAAGAAGAATCTATCGATGGGGAAGGAATAGAGGAATATTTATCTGAAGTACCAATTAAAAAATTAACGTCCGAGCACAGAAGAATTTAAAATCAAGTGATAACCACACAAGAAATCATGCTATTAAAAAAACCTTAAAAAGATAAAGCGCCTGGTCCAGATGGATTGACAGCAACATATTATGAATACTTTGAAAATATACTAGCAATACCTCTGCAAAGAGTAAAGAATGAAATACAAGAGAGAAAGCATATACCACCAACTTGGCAAGAAGTGAATATAACTTTAATACACAAGGATGAGCCTTTATTACCACAATCATATAGACCAATTTCACTACTAAATGTGGATTATAATTTTTTTACAACAATAATGGCTGAGAGACTAAGAAAATGTATCCGAGACCTAATTCACGAAGATCAAACGGGATTTGTTCCAAAGAGATATATGAAAGATAATATCAGATATTGGTTGAATGAAATTGAATATTCAAGGAGAAAAGGAGAAAAAACAGCATGTATGTTTCTGGATGTAGAGAAAGGTTTTGATAACATGTCTTGGTTATTTTTAATGGAAGTACTATAACATATGAATTGTGGAACCGAATTTTTAAAATATTTATACAGACCAGCATACATGAATCTTAATAAATAGCTCCTTAGCGGAGAAAATTGAAGTAGCAAAAGACACTTGACAGGGTTGTCCTATATCACCACTATTTATTTATTCTGGCAATGGAAGAAAAGTAGATCCGGGGTCTGGTTAGTGCCTGGCTGGGACAGCTGCCAGGGAACTCCCTTCCCCCCCCCTTTATTTACTACTTTTTTATTTACAAAATGTGCATGCTTTCTTTCTGCCCAATGAGGGCAGGTCATAGTTAAAAAAAATTATAAAATCATAGTGTGCATGCACATGAAAGCTTATACCCAGAATTAAACTTTGTTGGTCTTAAAGGTGCCACTGGACTCAAACTTTGTTCTGCTGCTTCAGACCAACATGGCGACCCACCTGAATCTATCAGAAAAACATATCATTCAAACAACTCATAACAATAAAAACTAAAACTAAGATACAGGTTTAAAAAGCATGTAAAACAGTAATCGAGTATCCTGAATTCTACTGCAGAAGAAAAGAGAGAGAAGAAGAGATTGGATTTATACCCCGCCCTTCACTCGGAGTCTCAGAGCGCCTTTACAATCTCTTTTCCCTTCCCCTCCCCAGACCAGACATCCTGTGAGGTAGGTGGGGCTGAGAGAACTCTTTCGAGGACTGCTCTTGAGAGAACAGCTCTGAAAGAACTTGTAACTGAACCAAGGTCAAACCAGCAGTTGCATGTTGAATGATATCAAATAAATAAGCAAAGTTTGGAGTGTGCAGGTTGGAACATACATGTGTTGAGTTTGATGTACAATATAAAGGTACAGTCCTTGGAGGGGCTGGGCAAGTGCGATCCCACCTAGTTCACCTGTATAACCTGAAACATTTGCATAAGGCACAGACGTTTGGTGCATATGGGGGCGGGGAGAGGCTTATGCACAACTTCCTAACAGACTTGATCACGAGAACTAGTCTGTTACAACCTGCCTTCATGCACCGGTCAGCAGTCCCTAAAAGAACCACGGGACGTGATCGCCACAGCCCCTCGTGTTTACCTTTACTTCGCCCTCTGAGAGCCGGCCATCTATCTTAGCAAACCCATCAAAGATTGTCTTGTAGAGAACGTTCTTGCGAGTGTTGGCATCGTCAGGAGGAAGGTAATCCAGGATGACGGCTTGGTGCTGCCGGTACATGTCTAAGATGATCCGGATGGCTGTTTCTCGGACTTCATACACCCGGTACTCCAGAGTGGCTGTTGCAAACTGTGGGTAAAGAAAGATGTAAGGTTTATAAGGGTGACTAGGGGTCATTTCCTGCAAGAGCGCACAGGAGCGGAGCTCTGGCAGTAAAGAGCCCAGGGGGCGGGCACATGCAACAAGTCCCACCCCCTGCTCCCAGCAGCCATCAGTCAGAGCAAGAAGCAGCCAAGTAAGCTGCAGAAACCCCCCCCCCCGGTCCAAAACAGTCCAGTGGCACCTTTAAGACCAAGTTTTATTCAGGTACAAGCTCTCCCTTTTCTGCAAGGACAGATCTGCACGTTCCCCCCCCCCCCAATAGCTGGCAATCCAAAACTGTCCAGTGGAGCCTGAGTGGAGAGTGTTGCCTTCTGACACACTTCCAGTGATGTCAGGGGGTGTGGCATATGCAAATTAGTTATGCTAACGAGCTCCTGCACCTCTTTTTCTACGAAATGACCCCTGAGGGTGACGGAGGTCATTCAAAAGTGCCTTTGCTGCCATGAAACACACACACATATTTTTCTCATCTGAGAGCAAGCACTGGAAAACTGAATCTGTGTCAAAGGAACACTCTCTGTGGAGGGTGTCTATGGGCTCATGCGTGTCATGTCAACGCTGTCTCTCATCTTATACCCGGAATAGCCATGTAACTCTTTTAAAAAATATACAATTTTGTTTTTAAAGTGAAGGATGAAGACGTGAGTATATAAAACATATACACGAAGCTTTGAAATGTGAAGGAGTGGAAGAGAGACCGTCGAGACTGAAAGCTGATGAGGTATAACTTGCATATACACAGATGTGTAAATTGCAATGCTGGGTTTACTCAACAGGTGATGAACTCCCTATAACAGCTGCTAACCCTGGAACATTCGTCCTGTCCCCCTAAGAACAGGCAGTCAAGAGAGGCTGTTTCTAGGAAGACTGTGCTTGCTTTGGGGGTTTCCATGTTTCTTTGAACATGAACCTGTAGGCTCAACTACGTGTTACAATTCCTTCCATATTTATTTAGATCAGCTTCTTTATTTTTGCAAATCTACCTGCCGGGCTTGCTTTTCTGAAGAAGGAATTTTGACCTTTTCCTCCCTGCTGTTTTTCTCTTGGGGAAAAAGCCACCCCAGAGCTGCTGATATCCCTACTGGAGGGAAAAACTTTAAAAGAACCTGTGTTTCCCCCCCAGCAGAGGTAAAAGCAGCTTGGAACGGTGCATGTGGGGTTTTTTTTTAACAGTAAGAAAAAGGCAAGGGAGAAAAGGGTCAAAATTTCCCTCTCTCCCTATGTTGTTCTCCTCCTTCACAAAGCGATTCTTGCAGGCAGGGCTATTTTTGGGCACGAACGCACAGGAACGGAGTTCCGGCTGACTCCCAAGTTGGCCACGCCCAGCAGAAACTCATTAGCATAATAGGCCACACCCAACATCAGAAACGCATTAGAATTGGCTACATTAGGGGTGTGTGGCCTAACATGCAAAGGAGTTCCTGCTACAAAAAAAGCCCTGGGTTTTGATCACAAACTAGGTCAACAGAATAAGAAGCAAAAGGTGGGCGTGGCTGGATGACCACACTTCTGGTAACATGGAGTGTGTGGCCTAATATGCTAATGAGCTGTGCTCAGGGGTGTGGCCTAATAGGCTAATGAGTTTCTGCTGTTGGGTGTGGCCTATTATGCTAATGAGTTCCTGGTGGGCTTTTTCTACAAAAAGAGCCCTGCTTGCAGGTCAATTCAATGAACATGGAAGAAACACAACAGTAATAGAGGTGAGCCCAGCACATGGGTCGGGCCAAGTGATACACCCTGAACAGCACTGATGTTGTCAAAAGATAGGTGATCTGTGGGAAACTTTTTCGGGAGTAAGTGCCTTACTTCTGCACTGCTTCTACACATTTCCTATGTGGGGGAATGATCCCATGTTCTCCTGAAAGGTGAATCATATTCAGTGATATGCTGGAGAGTAATCGGCATTGTGGAACTTAATTCTCCCAGAGGCCAGCCGAAAAAGAGTATTTTTTCAGGAGCGGTTTTAAGTCACTTAATCTTAGGCTGAAGCAAACCAAATGGGAAAGCAGGGCATGTTTCGTTCCTTTTGCAGGAGAAGCGCTGGCCCAAATCCCTGGGCTGGGTAAATAAGCCGCGGCAGCTCAGATCCCTACCTTCATGACATTATCGACAGTAAAGCCGGTGTTATCTGTCCCGAGATCTCTCAGCAAACGTTCCACTAAGTCCACCTGGCTCATCGCCAGATGCGTTGGGGAATTGGACTTCAGTGGCTGTACCAAATGAGTTGGTATAATCTGAAGAGGCTTCACTTCGGTGCAGAGCGCCGTTTCCTGAAGAGGGGAAGAAACAAGCAAGCGGTTAGGGGCACCCGTCCCGAGAAAAGGCTCATCCAAACCTCCACCACCTATCAGCAATCAAGCCTTGAAACTTTTATTTCCACTAATAGCTTTAATTTGTATTAGATTTTAATTCCTCTGAGCTTTTTTGGGGCGAGGCGTTTTAAAAATGGAATAAAAACATTACACACATATTCCCTGAAAATACATGGGTGCTCCATTGCCGAAATCTTCCAATCAGTAGACTACATCCCACCCCTCCTTTCTAGTTTTGCACCATTCCATTAATCTACCTCTCGGGGGGGTGGGGGGAATCCATGTATTTAAAAATGGAATAAAAACATTACACACAAACATATTCCCTGAAAAGACATGGGTGTTCCATTGCCGAAATCTTCCAATCAGTAGACTGCATCCCACCCCTCCTCTCTAGTTTTGCACCATTCCATTAATCTACCTCTTGGGGGGAGGGGGATCCATGTGTTACAAGTCTCAACCTTTCTCCATTGTGCATAGGTAAAGGTTTCCCTTGCTCAATGTTACCTTCCCACCAAAGCGGTACCTATTTATCTACTTGCAATTTCTTGCTTTTGAACTGCTAGGTTAACAGGAGCTAGGACCAGAGACGGGAGCATTGTGCATACAAGTGTGTTAATGGGTACAAGTCAAGGAGATGATGGAAATCTGCCCACTAGGTTCTAAAAACGTATCCAAGAAGGGGTGCAAAGGGGGCTCAGACCAAATTCATGGAGACACAGATGCACCTGTGAATTTGCTTTGGTTCTTTCCCACCCCAACACATTGCACTTAAATCCCTTCCCACACACACTACTCACAACAACTCTAATATACACACATATTGAGTCCAGTGGCATCTTTAAGACCAACAAAGGTTTATTCAAGGTAGGAGCTTTCATGTGCATGCACACTTCCTCAGATACATTGAAATGGAAGATAAACAGTTCTGGGGAAATGTACATGCACACGAAAATTCATACCTTGAATAAACCTTTGTTGGTCTTAAAGGCACCACTGGACTCAAACTTTGTTCTACTACTTCAGATCAACACGGCTACCCACCTGGATCTATACACACACATTATTTATTGTCACACATGTTTGCCTTTTCACACAGGGGAACAACAGACCAAACAATCTGCCTAGTCACATCGCCTCTGTGCCCTTTTCCTCCATCCGCCTTTCTGCCCCTAAGTTTTCCAGGTGAATAGTTTTTGAACTTCTGAGCAGTGGCAGCATTCAGAATAATCTCATTTAACATCCCATAAACCCACTGGAACGACGCCAATAGGGTTCATTTTGATTAGCCAGTGCCAGAGCTTTCAGTGTACAGCTAAAGAAGCTTCAAAGAACTCAACCCGTGTTTATATTAGCCCCCCCCCTCCATTTTTGATCTGGTGGACATACAAGCATAAATGCTACTTGTGCCTTAATTCTCTACATCCCCCAGTACAACTCTTGAGTTTGGGCAGATAAGACAAACTTCAAATAAAGCCATCTCTCTATGGCCATTTCAACACAGGTTGTCTGCTGCAGGTTCAATGCTTTCGGGAAGTGGGGTTACCCCCCGGCTTCCCCACAGCACTGTGGTGCATTCAAGCACCTCCTGAGCAGTGTTCCCTCTAAGCTGAGTTAGTGTGAGCTAGCTCACAGTTTTTTAGCCTCCGGCTCACAGGTTTTTGTCTTAGCTCAGGAAGGATGGCTCCAGAGCAAACTGATTTATGCAGGAGCCAAATCACTCACTCACAACTTTAATGCCAGTAGCTCACAAAGTAGAATTTTTGCTCACAGGACTCCACAGCTTAGAGGGAGCATTGCTCCTGACTGGCTTCCCCAGCTTGTCTCCCATTTCCTTTCTCGGAAACACAGCTTGGGAACAGCATCCGATCCAGCGCTGGAGCCTCTGCAGGCCTGCTTACCTTGATGAAGTTGGCAGCGGCAACACGAAGACGACCTGAGGAGTCCCCAGTTCTGGACAGGAGGTTGGGAAACACCTTCTCCACGCAGTGGGCCGTCTCCTGCTTCCCGAGTTTGTGCTTGGGGATGTACTGAGTGATGATCATTTTGAACAGCTTCAAGGAAGCCTGGAAAACCTACCATTAAACAGACACACACACAAAAGACACCACTGAAGAAGACGGCAATTATCCCAAACAATTTGCTTTGTTTGCTAAGCTGGTAGAAAGAAACTAGAACCAGGATTTTCAAATCGGAAACAGATTTAGGACACAAAAGGACATGTGTCGGAAAGAAAGAGAGGGAGGCGTTTGAAGGCAGGGATTAGGGGAAGAAAGATTTGGGAAAGTCCAGGGAGTCCTAGGTTTGGGATAAGGTGGACACTCAAAGTGAAAGACAGGTTTGGAGTGGGGAAAGAGAAGGAAGGATCTGTAGGTAAGCGGGAGAGATGTTTCGACTGGGTGGCAATCAGTGCTCCCTCTAAGCGGTGGAGTCTTGTGAGCAAAAATTCTACTCTGTGAGCTCCTGGCATTAAAGTTGCGAGCGAGCGATTTGGCTCCTGCATAAATTAGTTTGCTGTGGAGCCCTCCTTCCCGAGCAAAGACAAAAATGTGTGAGCCGGAGGCTAAGAAACTATGAGCTAGCTCACACTAACTCAGCTTAGAGGGAACACTGGTGGCAATCGGGAATGGAAAAGCATTGAGTGGTGGTGGGGAAATCATCTGCCACTGCTAGATGCCCACAGATTGGTATATAAAATACAGGCTTAAAAGGGGAGATCTTTCATGGGAGATGTAAAAAAAGCCAATGCAGAGCTGTACAAACACACTCTTACTCACTGAGGAGACTATGTCCTTTATGGCTCTCACTACGAGGAAGATGGCAGCCCTGAGCAAGTTCTTTAGATCCTCCTTTGGCGTACTGATGGGCATCTCCATCATCTTCTTGTATATGGCAAGCAAGGCGTCTTCGCGATAGGACCACGTTTTGGAATAGGCCCCGGCAACCTGCCAAATGGAAACGGTGGGGGCTGAACACAGCCTAAAGAAGGCAAGCGTGTATAGCTTGTCCCTGTGGTTTTGGCAGAAGCTTTTCTCTGCCTTATCACCGGAGAGCTATGAAGTGGGTCTCTGTGGGAGCTCAAACCTTGTGCCTCTGAGAATCAGAGTTGGAAGGGACCTCCAGGGTCATCAAGTCCAACCCCCTGCGCAGTGCAGGAAATCCACAAATACCTCACCCGCCCTCACACCCCCAGTGACCCCCTGGCGCCATGCCCAGAAGATGGCAAAAAAGCTCTCCAGGATCTCTGGCCAAATTGGCCGGGAGAAAAATTGCTCCCTGACCCCAAAGTGGCGATCAGCATTTTCCTGGGCGTGTAAGAAAGGGCCACAAGAACTAAGCACTGAGGCAACCCTGCCTCCTCTCCCTCTCATGATCTGCCTAAGTTCACAGAATCAGCATTGCTGTCAGATGGCCATCTAGCCTCTGCTTACAACCCCCCAAAGGAGGAGAGCCCACCACCTCCCGAGGAAGCCTGTTCCACGGAGGAACCGCTACTGGAACACTGAAACAGGGTGGTCAAGGCACACTTTGCTCCATTTCTCTTCTGTACCCTGGTTCTGGGCTTGAGTGCTTTCTAACGGTGTGCCAGACCTTTCAACCTCTCTCAGTGGGGAGCGTTTCACTTTGACCCTATCCTGAAATTAGGCTTGAGAACCCACATGTGCTGCCTTGCACCTTTCTCCAATTACATCAAGGTGCATGTCCTGGAAACGTTTATGGCCAAGCCATCTGCCTTGCCTCTTCTGGGCAGGTGTGTAAGAAATCTGCCCTACCCATTCATCTCAGACTCGCATGTCTTTACCAAGGCTTCCCCAAGCACTTCAATGGCTGGCCCGGCCTCCCTCAGCGCTTTCTCCGTCAAGGGTTCTGGCTCGCCAGTGATGCCACTTCTCGGTGTGTCGCCAGGATCTTCCTCGATCACCTCGGGCTCGTAGACGGTGTACCCTTCCTCCTGCTGCTTACGGATAGCTGGAAGAGGCCTCTCGTCGTAAGGCAGGAACTCGACCTGGTGGAAAAGAAAGAAGTCGTGAAAAATGGGGCCTGTGTTGCTAAGCCGATCTGCTGGTGTTCAGCAAGACTGCAGCAGCAGCAGCAGAGGAGGAACTGACCCTCTGCTGGGTAGAGGCATTGGGGAAGCAATGTAATCCTTCCCCAGCGGCCTCTAGTAAAGAGGAGAGACCTCAGGTTGGAAGCAGAGCTGCTCAGAGGCATGTCCGCAGTCTTATTTTCTACAAGGGTTGCTGCTGAGATGCCTGCTTCTGAGTCAGCGGCACAACAGCTGAGCCTGCGACTTGAAATCGCTCTCTGTGGAAGTCAGGAAAGGGAGACAGATAAAGACATGGTCCACCTGCTTGTTCCTGGCGACAGATGACTGGTCTCCTCCTAGTACCCTAGCACACCGTTAGAGAGCCAGTTTGCTGTAGTGGTTAATTGCGTGGACTCTCATCTGGGAGAACCAGGTTTGATTCCCCACTCCTCGCAGCTGCTGGATGACCTTGGGCAAGCCATAGTTCTGTCAGAGCTGGTCTCTCAAGGACGGTTCTCGCTCAGCCCCACCTACCTCACAGGGTGTCTGTTGTGGGGAGGGGAAGGGAAAGGAGTTTGTAAGCCGCTCTGAGACTCCGAGTGAAGGGTGGGGTACAAATCCAATCTCCTCCTCCTCTCCTCCTTCATTGTTCACCGGGTTTTGGTGACCGCTGTTTTGAAAGTTGGACGTTACCCTAGGCTGCCTCTGCACTTTGGTCCATTTCCATGGTCTAGCTGACCTTTTTAGATGCATGATCCCGCCCCACCTCAATGTACGGTGAAAAATTCACTTTGCATTTCTACTTTATGTGCCCGTTTTTCTCCTTGCTTCTGAATGACCAAACAAAAGGGGAAGTGGGGAAGCTCCTGTAGTTTAATAAATTTTTGGCAGAGGCAGACTCAGTGCGTCATTCGGGGACAAAAAAATCTGCACTCGGCAAAATATCTTCTTCTGTGTAAGAACTCTGACCTCTTTGGCGTCTGATAACCCCTTTCTCCTCCTGCCTCCTCTCTCCTCATCTAGAAAACAGAAACCCAAATGCCACCAAGAAAAAACAAACTGGTGTTGGTGCAACCCTCTGTAAGCCAAAGAATGACCTGTTTGTGGGTCTTGACTCACCAGCTGAGGACCAATGCTTTAAGAGACATACTTGGACCCATATATATATAAATTAATATCTGCTGTTAACAGCGCTTAACCCTCAAGACAGGGCAGGATACAAACCAAAATAGATAATTAAATGCACCATAAGGTAAAGGTTTCCCTTGCTCGAAAGCCAGTCGAATCCGACTCTAGGGGGTGGTGCTCATCTCCGTTTCCAAGACGAAGAGCCAGCACTGTCCAAAGACTTCTCCGTGGTCATGTGGCCGGCGTGACTAAAAGCTGAGGTGCACGGAACAAATGCACCATACCTCGTATAAATTGATGTATTGTGGGGTTAAGCAACCTGAACTCTGTACAGGTTCAAGGTAAACACCTGGCCTTACTCGACTCATCCCTCAGTTGGCCAATCTTCCAGCATCCTCAGGGGGGTGGAAAAGGGCTTATTCTCAGGCTGGGATATACTCCATGCTAAACACAGATGATATTTCACCCCAAGGGAAGCTGAATTCAGTGACCTGTATATAGTATGCAAATGGAGTATATTTCCTCCTGCTTTGCATGATTTGTTCTGCCAGGTTTACTCATTTACATACTTTATTCTGGATTTGCCAGCCTCAGGGAAGTGGAAAGAATTATGAAAGGTGCCACACGCTCCACTTGAAGCCTTCGACAGCCATTCCTTAAGCATCTGAGATTTCAGCAGATATTGCCCACCTTCCTCCAAGTACAAGGGCTACTAGGGAGCTTGTTTTTCTTAATTAGCCAAAGCTTTCATGAAGTTGAATTTTACGCCTGATGCCACATTTGGAGGAATCTTCTCTCTCTCTACATTTATTTATTTATTTTGCTGGGCTTCTAGTCTGCCCTCACCTGCCCAGTAGGTTCAGGGCAGGTTACAACATCCTTAAAAACATACAAAGCTTGAAGAATAAAATATAGCCATAAAACAGATACAAACCAGTATTACTATATAAAAATCTCAAGGGTGCCAGTAAGACAATTTGCGGAACTGGATGAAGTTCCTATTGCTATATAGCTGCAGATCTAAGCAGTGCAGGGGAAGCGGGTGGGTGAGTAGAGCAGCTATGATGGATCAAAATGCTGCTAGCCAGAGCTGAGCTCAACAGAGCAGAGCAGGGGAGACCATTTTAGCTGGATTGCCTGGTGGACGCAGGCCTGGTGGAACATCTCCATTTTACAAGCCCTGCGGAACTGCATTAGATCCCGCAGAGCCCAGATCTCACTACGGAGAGTGTTCCACCAGGCTGGGAAAGCTCTGGCTCTGGAAGAGGCTAGGTGGACATCTTTGGGGCTGGGGATAACCAATAAGTGTTGAGCAGAAGAGCGCAAGGCCCTTCGGGGGCAGTACAGAGAGAGCCGATCCCGTAGATATGTTGGTCCCTGTCCACACAGGGCTTTAAAGGTAAGAACCAAGACCTTGAAAATGCATGCACAGAGTCTTGAATGTATGGGACTCTGATCATAAGCCAGTGGTAGAGGCCTTTTAACAAAGATTTTTAAAAATGTTGCCAAGGGTGCTTAATGAATAATAAAATTCCAGGAGACAAATTTATTTGTCATGGGTGGAGTACTATCCGGAAGTCAATCCATCTCAACAAGTTGATCTAAAGAATTGTTATTTGTCAGATTGACACACCCGTTGCTAATGGTACCAGCATACCGGGAGGGGTCCTTTTTGCCTGAAAACTTAGAACTAGAATCCCACCCCTCCCTTAGTGCAGATGAAAAAATAGGACCAAAGGGCTCAGGTTGATGAACAACTGCTTGGACCTGGATCTCAGTACACTCAACATTAATTAATGAAGCCCCTGTCATTGGGCTAATAGAGGGGCTGGGCTTATCCGTCATATTTTTAAAGAAATTAGTTCTTACAACTTCCAGTCTATCCATGACCAACTTTTGCTCAGTCAGTGGCAGAGCCTTAAAGGATTCCAAAACTTCCTCCTCCAATAACTTATTATCCAGAAGGCAGGAGCTGGAAATAGAATCATTCCCTGTTCTTGGAACTTGCAGTGCGTTAAAAGCACTAGGATCAGCCATTTCTGGATTGTTGTTGAACACAGCAGGTGAAGTTATATTATCCCGTGCTCTCTCAGAGCAGGAAGTCATAGGGAATAATAAAGTAACACAGAGATGTCGAAGACACTTAATAAGCAGCATGGGGTGGCAGTAGCACAAGCTTATTCTAGTTCATCTGTAGGAAGGGTCCCCAACCTTTTCAAGTCATCGGGCACCTTTGGAAATCTGACACAGGGTGGTGGGCGTGACCACAAAATGGTTGTTGCAGCATGTGAAGCCAACCATAAAATGCCAGGGAATGTAGTTACGTGTAACTCTGATTGTAGCCCCTCATCATTTCAGGCTGAAGCTCTGCTTAACAGGATGCTTTTAAAGATGAACGTATTGTTTAAAAGCAGGGGTCATTTAGTAGAAAAAGAGGTGCAGGAGCGCATTAGCATAACTCATTAGCATAACTTATTTGCATATGCCACACCCCCTGACATCACTGGAAGTGTGTCCGAAGGCAACACCCACTGCTCAGGCTCCACTGGACTGTGTTGGATTGCTAGCTATTGGGGGAGGGGGGGACGTGCAGATCTGTCCTTGCAGAGGAGGGAGAGCTTGTACCTGAATAAAACTTGGTCTTAAAGGTGCCACTGGACTGTTTTGGACAGGGGGGCCCGAGGGGAGTTCTGCAACTTCTCTCAGGCTCCACTGGACTGTGTTGGATTGCTAGCTATTGGGGGGGGGGACGTGCAGATCTGTCCTTGCAGTGGAGGGAGAGCTTGTACCTGAATAGAACTTGGTCTTAAAGGTGCCACTGGACTGTTTTGGACAGGGGGGGCCGAGGGGAGTTCTGCAACTTCCCTGGTTACTTCTTGCTCTGACTGAGGGTTGCTGGGAGCAGGGGGTGGGGCTTGTTGCATGTGCCCGCCCCCTGGGCTCTTTACTGCCGGAACTCCGCTCCTGTGCACTCCTGCAGGAAATGACCCCTGTTTAAAAGTATTTCCTTGCATACCCACAAGTATCTGTACTGAGCAAGCTAAGAAGCACTCATTTGGCAGTATCTCTCTGATAGCCAGCGGCCAATCAGAAACTCTGTTGGCCACACCCACTTTTCTCTAAACCCCCTGGTGGGCACCAGGAAAGGTGTCAGCAGGTACCACAATGTCCACGGGCACCATGTTGGAGGCCCCTGATCTAGAGAGGCTGTGAAATCCTCCCTGAGTGCAGGATACCGAAAAGCATCAGTCCACCCGGACCTGCTGTGGTCGAGAGTTTGACACTGACTATGGGAGTCTGGGTTCAAACCCCTGAGTTAAGAAGCTAACCTCTCAGAGCCTAACCTACCTTCCAGGAGTTGTTGAGAAGAGAAAATGTCCATCACAACTGGTGCTTTGATAACAAGCAAGGGTGGGATCTTTTCAGCCTCCTGCCTGGTCCAGCATCCCTCCCTAATAACAGCCTTGGTTACATCCAGGCTACTCAAAGCCTGCAAATGTGGGATACATGGCAGAGGAGCCAGAAGAAGTAGAAGGCCGGGCAATGGTGCATTGCAAGCTACATGAAGAAGTGTTGAGAGGCAACACAGACACAAAAGCCCCCAGTCCCACTCACGCTTATCTTTGGAAATGCCTCAGGGGAGATGAGCCCCTGGGCTATGGGAGGCGAGAAGGTGTGTTGAGTAGTCAGGGACTCTGGAGAAATGGCTTCTGGTGGCCTTTCAGGAGGCAGAGGTTCTGGGTTATCCACTTCTTGCTTATCCTGCTGAGGAGAAAGCACGGCCTTCTTTTGTTGAGGAGAGTTGGCAGGATAAACCACAGGCTCCAAGGGGAGGTCAGGCCTTCGTATCTGCATTAACGAGAGGGGGAAAAATAGCATCAAGAGAGATTTCTCAGTGGTGCTGCTGAGCAAACAGCTTTGCCATGACACAAACCACCTGTCTTGTTTGGTGTAGTGGTTAAGTGCGCGGACTCTAATCTGGGAGAACCGGGTTTGATTTCCCCACTCCTCCACTTGCACCTGGCTGGATGACCTTGGGCAAGCCGTAGTTCTGATAAGAGCTGTTCATGAAAAAGAGCCGTTTCTGTCAGAGCTCTCTCAGCCCCACCCACCTCACAGGGTGTCTGTTGTGGGGAGGGGAAGGGAAAGGAGCTTGTAAGTCGCTCCGAGACTCCTTTGGGTAGTGAAGGGCAGGGTATAAAGCCAATATCTACTTCTTCTTGTGCCCCGGTTCCAAACTGCAGCCGCAGGATATTACAGAAAAGTGACAGCAGTCAGAGTTGGCTCTAGAACTCTGCTTTTTTTTTTTTTAAAGGGGGTGGGGGTGGAATAAAATTTTATGCCAAACTAACTCTTCTTTGGTAAGAGACCTCTATAAATTATACACCAAACATAAGAAAGTAAGAGAACCATGTTGGACCAGGCCAGTGGCCCATCCAGTTGAACACTCTGTCTCATAGTGGCCAAAACCCAGGTGCCATCAGGAGGTCCACCAGCAGAGCCAGAACTCCAGAAGCCCTCCCACTGTTGCCCCTCAAACACCAAGAATACAGAGCATGACTGCCCCAGACAGAGTGTTCCATTTATACCTTGTGGCTAACAGCCATAGATCTCTGTTCCATATGTTACTACCCAAACGTGTCTCGGAGTGGCTTACAAACTCCTTTCCCTTCCCCTCCCCACAACAGACACCCTGTGAGGTGGGGGGGGGGCTGAGAGAGCTCAGACAGAAACTGCTCTTTTTCAAGTACAGTTCTTATCAGAACTATGGCTTGCCCAAGGTCATCAAGTGGAGGAGTGGGGAATCAAACCCAGTTCTCCCAGATTAGAGTCCATGCTCTTAACCGCTACACCAAACTGGCCCCCTACTTCCTTTCATTTGTTCTAAGCCTACTGCTCATTAATTTCATTGAGCGCCCACGGAGTTCTTGTATTGTGTGAAAGGGAGAAAAGTACTTCTTTCTGTACCTTCTCTATTCCATGCATAGTTCTGCAAACCTCGATCACGTCACCCCTCAATCGTCATTTATCAAAGCAAAAAAGCTCTTCAACCTTTCTTCATCGGGAAGGTGTTCCATCCCCTTAATCATTTTAGTTGCCCTTTTCTGCACCTTTTCCAGTGCTATAATATCTTGTCTGAGGTGCAGTCACCAGAATTGTGAAGTCTGCTGGCAACCATATTCAGCAACCACTCTGCCTTCAAAGATCCTAACAAGGTATTGTTCACAAGTATCTAAAGGCTTAGGACCTTGCTTCTTCGTAAAATAAAAGTAGAGACTGCAAGCGTTGAACTTTAACAAGTAAAAATCCGAAGGCTTGAAAAAATCCATAGAGAGAAAAAAAACATCTCCAAGGACTTTTTTTCTTTCAAATTTTCAATTGGGGAAATTGGGGGAGCACTGAAAAGCTATGAAAAATATATATTTTGGAATGAATGAAATGTGCTTATAGAGAGTGCAACTGTTTGCAGCTTTCTCCCTCTTGCTTTAACACAGGGTGTGTTTGCAGTTTTGGTTGTAGAAAACTAAGGCATTTATGCTGCTGTAATCCATTAATAGGCCAATCAATAAGAGTTACTTATAAATGATGTATTTCATGTTGTTAGAACAGAAAAGGAGGTTTAGGTTTGATAGGAAGGTACCACATACAGTTCAAGTTTTCCCCAAATCTCCATTTCCCCCCTGAAAAGCAATAACAAAAATGACAAGAAAAAACTCATTTCCCCCCCCCCATGGCTTCAAAATTTTCAGAAATTTTATATCTCCAACAACTCTGCAATATAACAGACCTTAATATTTGGACTGAGAAAATGGAAGGAATTTTAATTGCTTTAGAACAGAGTTTGGTTCGGGTTTTTTAAAGAATCTTTTGGCAATCTCAAGTCACGGACCAGTCTGACAGCTACACTGATCTGGGCTTCTGTAACTTCCAGGACAGGCTACTGTAAATGCACTACATTTAGGGACTTCCCTTGAAGACAACACAGAATCTTCAACTGGTGCAAAACCATCTGTTATACAGAGCAGGTTGGCATGGTCACATATAGCTTGTACTGTGTCAGCTACACTGGATGCCTACCTGCTTCTGCGTTCAATTCAAGGTGCTGATTTCAACCCATTAAAGCTATTCAGGCTCTGGGACCTCCCTGTCTAAAAGACATATGTTACTTGAGACCAAGAGAGCAAGCCACTGTTGGAGGTTCCAATAATCCCTTAAGTGAACCGTGACAGCAGCAACTAGAACAGTTTTTCAGCGGCTGCCCCCTCTTAATGGAACCTTCCTCCTAAGCATGGAAGGCCACAACCTTTCTGATATTCCATTAGAAGTGTTACGACATTCCTATTCCTCCTAGCATCTGGTGAATTTAAAATTGTACAAATCCCCTTTGAATGCAAGAAGGTGAACACCGAAGCGAACAAATGGAAGCAACCACTGAATTACACAAATTTATAACCAGTGCTGTTACAGATGTCTCTGCCCACCGTCAGATCGGGATCAAGGAGTTTATGCAGTTCCAGCTGCTGGTAAACTCTCAGGCGGTACTCTTCCATCTGCTGCTTTTTCTGCTTGGCAACATCGTAGTCTTCTCTTTCGACAGCACAGCGCTTCTCCACCTCGTAGCGGCCCAGCTTCTCACCAACCTGAAATACAGGAGCTCAGAAGTCACTGCCAAAGGTGGAAGCCTCCTTCCTAATGTCAGAGAAAGTAAATCCCGGGGTTGAGAGAACTGGAAATGAGTTTGCTTCTCTTAGAACTTCCGTCCCTGTTCATGTATTACAATAAGAAGATTTTCATACATAGAGAATGGGAGGTACAAGCAAGGCTTCTGGTTCTGACCTTTTGAAAGCTTTTTTTAAAGCGCTGTGACACAGGCAGCTCGTTTACATACTAGAATGTCCGTATAAGTCTCTATAAGGAAGTCAGTTAGTCTTTTCAAACACACTTAATATGCTTCGTTAGAAATCTGGAGGGGAAACATTTAAAATATTTTTGCTTCCCCCCACCCCCGCTATGAAAACAGGAATACACTAAACTTTGGCACACAGCCAGCACCCAAACACTGGATTACTACCATCTGTATAGAAAAAGCCTTTTCTAAAATCTTCCCTGCTGGGGCCAGATGGCCTCCTGGTATCACTACTGTGTTATTTCTGTCACCTGTACGAATGGCTTGCCAGATGGCCAGGCCAACATCTCCATATACAAGACACTTTGACACCTTTGCCAAGAGAAGGCAACTTGCGGGCGCCTGGGACAGCTATGCCCAGTACATTAACACATCAAAAGCATTCCCTGACATGACACATGGTCAATAGCAGAGGCTAGAGAGGGATGCCCAACTGCTAGCCAATCAAAACACACCTTGCCTGACAATGCATGGTAACCAGAGATGGGAACGCCTTCCCACTCTCTCACTATTGGGTAAATGGCCATACCTGGTGGTGACGGAGGGGGGGCATATCTGCAATGATCTATATGGGAAATGTAGGAGTTAGAGGAGAGAATGGAGTTCTTCTCTGGAAAACAAAGAGTTCTTTTGGATTGACTGTTTGCTGTTAACATGGAGGAGACTGTTAGGCAGCCGAGCTGGACTAGCTGCCCACAGCACCATGTGGTTCCTTTTCAAGATCCCCTGGTGAGACCTTGGACTATTTTCATCTGATACCTCTGAAAGCCTGGTAACTATGACTTCTAGTGTGTAGCTAGAGCTGAACAGGCTATAGATATCTATTGTTTCTTATCTTTTGCTAGTCTCTTGTACGCTTTGCACTGAATAAAGATCATTCATATTTGTAATTGTCTGTGATGCTGTAATTGAACTCCAAGGCTAGATCTTGTTCCTAGGCTGACCACGGAGCTACCACTGTGATAGTAATTGTATGCACCTCTGAGTTAGAGTTGCTGATGTGTTAAGTCCCAGATGCCAGCTAAGAGATTGAATTTCTGCTCTTAGGCTAGGTGGGGACCCCTGTGAAGAGATTCTAGTGGCAAACTGTTGTGAAGCCTCGAGAGAGTACAGACTGTCTCGTGGATTTTTGTTTAATGTGCTGGAAATACAGGATTCCCTCTCACCCATGGACTGGGCTGGGTGGGTCAATCCTGTACACCATCACCGCTCTTATTACTGAAAGCCCCATCCAGACCCCATTTTGCTTCAAACCCTTTAGCAGGAAGCATCCATCTGCTCCCAGGATTCCTCAGGAGCATGAATAGCTTTTTCCTTTAAGAAACCCACACACATACGTACATTTGGAACTGCACCAAAGATACAACAAAAGGGAAACAAACCCAAACCTGAAGATCAAGGTACATACTCAAAAGGATGGGTAGCAATATCATGAAAAAATATAAGTATTTATTGCATAGTGCACCAGATAAAGATTCAAAACATACATACATGAAAAATACAAATGTTATATTCAGCAACCTATTAGAGTTGTGCGTACACTAATTACAAGATGTCAACGATGATTTCACATAAAAATACATTACCACTAAGCCAGATGCATTTTGGCCCTAAGGGTCTTCTTCAGTGGTCTAAACCACGTTGCACACACATAAAAAATAAAAGACCTTTTCAGGGCCAAGCAGGTTTTAAATAATTCACTACAAGCATGTAGCTTGTTGACATCTTGTAATCACTATACGTGCAACTCTAACAGGCTGCTGTATATGACGTTTTTATTTTTCACGTATGTATGTTTTTAATCTGTATCTGGAACTGCACCAATTACATAAGAGCTGCCACTGATTTGCTAAAGAGGAGCTGAATCCGCAGGCTGGGAGGTCAGAGCAAGGGTATAGGTTCAAGTGCTGGACCTGAATCAGGAAGGTCCGGATTTAAATCCCTGCTCAGCCATGAAGCTCGACCTAGGCTAGCCACCAAATCAAGACAAAATGCGGAAACCCCATATAGTATAAACTTCCTTTCTTCAAGTTATAAAATGAAGCCCTTTATCCAAGATTGCTAAAAAAAAAACCTGCCTATGGTAAATTATGGTGCTGAAGAAGACTCTTGAGAGTCCCTTGGACTGCAAGGAGATCAAATCAGTCAATCCTAAAAGAAATCAACCCTGACTGTTCCTTGGAAGGCCAGATACTGAAGCTGAAGCTCAAATACTTTGGCCACCAAATGAGAAGGGAGCACTCACTGGAGAAGACCTTGATGCTGGGAAAAATTGAAGGTAAAAGAAGAAGGGGACAGCAAAGGATGAGATGGTTACAGTATTATTGATGCAATGAACATGAAGTTGAGCAAACTCCAGAGAATGACGGAAGACAGGAGGGCCTGGCATGATGTGGTCCATGGGGTTGCAAAGAGTCGAACTCAACTGTGTGACTGAACAACAAAATGGTAAACAACTAGGCGAGACCACGGCTGTCTGCTGCTCCACCCCCAGCAACAAGCCCCTCCAGAATCAAGAGTATCCCGTTCTAGCAGTACCTTCTGCAGGTCCGCAATGGCTTGCTTAAGCTTCTTTGCGTGATCGTAATGTTCGTGCCGCACCGCTTCAAATTTCTTCTCATCCAATTTCCGAATGATCTGAGCCACCTCTGGATCTTGGTACATGTCAAAGGCCAGATCATCCAGCGGCGAAATGGAATCTGACTTCCTGGGAGGAAAGGGGGAAAGGTAGCCAGATGTAAATACCACTGCATCAAATCCAAGGCAAGGGTGACACATTTAACCTCAGGAAAGTTTGGCGGGACAAAACTGTGGCAGGTGAGGAAGTGCCACATGGCAAGGGCATTCTTACCCCATGTACGTTCCTTCTAAGGCCGAGTCATCTGGGTTGTTCCCGAGGTAATGGTCAATCAGTTTCTCCCTTGAAGTCTTTTGAAAGACAAAGAAATCACCATAGAAAGTTCTATCTTGATAACAGGCGGGAACTCATTATTCTTCTATGGCTATCAGTGCTCAGTGGAACACTTTACACAGTGACTGGACTGCCTTTTCATTGCAGAGGATTCCAGCGTATATTCTAGGGAGCAAACTCAGTTGACTGCTC
>NW_015168081.1:321242-352466 GCF_001447785.1 Gekko japonicus | reverse complement strand
GAATACATCCACTGCCCCTCTGTGGTTGTGTGTTGCAAAAAGGAAGACTGCAAGAGGTGAGCAAGCTCAGTTACAGGGACATGCATTTGCCATTATCGAGATGCTCGCTGACGCACTTCCAGGTTCCTCGGAACTGTGTCAGCAAACAACTACAACTGCGCTGCCGCTACTGAGCGGGCATATACATTATTGCCCCTCCTCACTATTTACCATGTAAAAGTGTGCTACGCTTACAACATTAATGTGCAACACTACTTTAATACTTTACACAGAGAGTGGTTAAAATGTGGAATTTGCTGCCAGAGGTTGTAGCGATGGCCACAGGAATAAAGAGCTTTAAAAGGGGATTACAAATAACACTTCACATACGAAATTTACGAGGCTCTGGTCCCCGGTACTGAATTATATGACGAAACATGAGATATTGCCCACTAACCATTATTATCATAGGTGGTTGTTCTTATAAAGCATTAGTTACTCGCGTTATTTGTATAGAGAAGTTAGTATTTACCCACGGTAGGGTCTTTAATTTTATTCGAGGGTGCAAAACTTAGGTGTAGTCATGAGATGAAATAAGTAAAAATTAGCTTATTAAGATCACCAAGAGACAGGATGAGGTCTCTTCTGGTTCATAGTCAACCCAGTACGCACAATGATTATAATTCTTACATCTCTATAAGATAACTTGTATTGTATACGTTTGAGTTTTTCTCTCCGTCTGGATTTATTTGTAATGTTATGAATAAGAATAAAAAAATAAATTTTATATAAAAAGGGGGGGGATTACACAGATTCATGGAGGATAAGTCTATCAATGGCTACTAGCCATGGTGACTGAGGGGAACCTCCACATTCAGAGGCACTAACTCTCTGAATCCTAGAGCCATGCGGAAGGCGTTGGCCTCTATGCCCTGTTGTTGCCGCCCCTCCAGAGGAACCAGTTGGCCACTGGGTGAGACAAGATGTTGGAATAGATGGACCATTGGTCTGATCCAGCAGGGCTCTTCTTATGTTATATTAACTGTGGCCTGGCCTAGCCTGGTCTCGTTAGGTCTCAGAAGCTAAGCAAGGTATTTGGATGGGAAACCACCAAGGAATTTCAGGGTCCCTATGAGGAAGGCGATGGCAAGCCACTTGTTAGTCTCTTGCCTTGAAAACCCTATGGGGTCACCATGTTGACTGCAACTTGACTTACACACCACACACTACAATAAACAACAAGAGGGAGGGTCTGCATTAAACTCTGTTACAGAGCTCTAGGGACTGATATTCTGGGTTCCGTTCTGATCCCCACTTAAGGACCCTTTCGGGTGCAATCGAGCCAGTTTGGTGTAGTGGTTAAGAGTGTGGACTCTGATCTGGGAGAACCGGGTTTGAGTCCCCACACCTCCACATGCAGCTGCTGGTGTGACCTTGGGTAAGTCACAAGTTCTCTCAGAGCTGTTCTCTCAAAGAGCAGTCCTCGAACGAGCTCTCTCAGCCCCACCTACCTCACAGGGTGTCTGTTGTGGGGAGGGGAAGGGAGATTGTAAGCCGCTCTGAGACTCTGAGTGAAGGGCGGAGTTTAAATCCAATCATCATCATCTCCTCCTCCTATACACGAGTGACAGCAAGTCCCGGTGAACTTGTTGAGACCTGTGTGTGTGTAAAGTGGTGTCAAGCTGCAGCCGACTTAGGGTGACCCCACAGGGTTTTTAAGGCAAGGGATGAACAGAGGTGGTTTGCCATTGCCTGCTTCTTTGTAGCAACCCTGGACTTCCTTGGTGGTCTCCCATCCAAGTTCTAACCGGGGTCGACCCCGATAAGCTTCTTTTTTCAAAAACAATTTATTAGTATATATTATTAGTTCAAACATACAACATATTTTTTGTTATACATCCTTTCTTCACTCCCCTCCCCCCCCCTGGCTTCCCACAGTGCTCCAACCTCCAGCACATTTCTTAGTTCTTTTCTATTTTCCACTTATCTTCTAATCATAGTCTACCGATAACGCTTCTTTCTACTAATATTTTCTCTTAATTAACTTTCATCTAATAACATTAACTTTTCAATAATTGTCAAAGCAAATTAAATTGTTCTTTACATCCCAATATTTTTCTAAATACTCTTTAAAGTCTTTCCAATCTGCATAGAATTCTTCACCCCGATAAGCTTCCGAGAGCTGACGATATTGGGCTAGCCTGGTCCATCCAGCTCAGGGCTGTTGAAAATAAGACTGGGCTGCAAGTGCCTTCAGATTTACAATTTCAAGAGTGGAGCACCTCTGCCTAAATAAAGCCAGCGACAAAGCAGACGATTCCTGCACCTCTGTCTAAGAGAACACAAGGGCAGAGGAAACACTTCCCCCACCTCATTACTGAACCCACTTACATGGCTGAAGTCATTGGTATGGTCTACTGCTTCGCCAATGATGTTTATCGCTACGAGAGCCACCTAGAACACCGAGAACAAAACAAAGAGATAAGGGTAAGGAACCACATACTGTGAACTAAACAAAGACTTACATCCTACACCAAGAAAAGTGTAGCCCTGCAAAAAAAAAAAAAAAATGCAGCCCAGCATAGCTGCATATTTTTTATGTTGCCGAATTTTGCTTTCCATCCCCCAATCAGTGAAGGCAAGGCCAGGAACTCAAAGGCTGAAAATCACTGCCTTGCAAACTCTGAATTAGATAAAGTCTCAGCCTGACTTCAAAAAGACAGTGTTCTTCTGTCTGCTGAAGGATGTTTGCAACAGGGACCAGAGAAACTCCCCCAGCATCTTACCTGACTGTACAAGTTGTACCTGTTGACATAGTTTTTGTGGAAAGTCAACTTAAGGTACTGGCCAACTGCATCCATGTAGACGGATTTCAGTTCTCGGGCCTTGTAGCTTGTCTTCTCATTGTCTGAGAGCGACACGTAACTGTAGTGGAGGGAGAGAGAAAACATGACAGAGTAATGGTGCCAGTTCTGTGAAGGTAGGGGCAGCTTCCAGGCGTGGTCACCACTTAAAGACATCATAACCTCACCTGGTGCTGAAGCAAATATCCCATCATGCACCCCAAAATAAAACACACAACATGACTGCCTGTTCACCTTGGCTACCTTGATTTTCCTCCCCACGTACCCATGCAAAAGCTACCACTGCAGCCAGATCCTTCCTCCCCACAAAAGGGATGGTTTCCATGAAGCTTTGTCTTAACCCTTTTCATTTTCACCCTCGCTGGAAGTGAAGCCTAATACCTATGGACAACGTTTCTCTTGCTGCTGCCATCTTGTACTCTCCCTTGGTGAACTTTAGATTGTAAGCTCCTAGAGGCAGGGACCTGGGTCTTTTGTGTGAGAGTCCATCTTACATTCCAGTCACCTCAACTAAGTTCCTGGAATAGGTAAAGTAAAGGTAAAGGTTCCCTTGCTTGAAAGCCAGTCGAATCCGACTCTAGGGTTGCGGTGCTCATCTCCGTTTCAAAGCCGAAGAGCCAGCGCTGTCCGAAGACGTTTCTGTGGTCATGTGGCCGGCATGACTAAACACCAAGGCGCATGGAACACTGTTACCTTCCCACTGAAGTGGTCCCTATTTATCTACTTGCAATTTCTTGCTTTCGAACTGCTAGGTTGGCAGGAGCTGGAACTAGAGACGGGAGCTCACGCCGTCTTGCGGCACCCGGGTCTCGATCTGCTGAACTACTGACCTTCCACAGCCTGCAGTTCAGCGTCTTAACCACTTGAGCCACCGCAGCTCCTCCTGGAATAGAGCAGACCTCAAATCATACTACATTTCAGTGGCTGATTGACTCTTGTTAGGGAAAACCAGAGCTTGGGCACCCTCAGGTATGCTTGCTTCCACTCCTTTAGCTGCTTTAGGGGTACTTCAAGATGGCAGCTTCCCTCTGCAAATGTCAGGTTACACCAGGTGTGGCACACAAGGTACCACAGGAACTGGTATGTGCTTGTATTAGCATTACTGCTGCTGGGCCTACAAGTCCATTTGGACCACTGAGAATCGCCACACACTGCTCCCCCTTGCGGCTCATCTGTGCCAGCTCAATGCAGCCAACACTCAAGCAATCCTCCAGCTCTTAACATTGTAACAACTACTTTGATTGGGTCAGATAAACACCGATGAGGGCACAGGGACATCTGCAGTAGGGAAGACCTACCCAAGTCTTCGGAACCTCTCTGACTTGTATGGTGCAAAGTACTCAGGCAGGTTATCGCTGATATAGAACTCGATTTTGCTGGAAATCATGTACTGGTGAGCCAGCAGCTGTAGTTTTCGAATTCTACATCGCTCCACCATCTGAAGGACGATCTCTTGGGGATACTGGCAGAGCCTGGAAGACACACGCAAGTCCTTCATCAGCCAAAAACTCAGATTACATTGCGGGGTGGGGGTGGGGCAGAGAGTTGGAGGCTTCATCTTCAGGAGCATCAACAGCAGGCACCAAACTCAGCTTGCCGGTTTTTCACAAAGAGATGGAGAAGAAAAACTGAAAAACTGAAAAAATATCATGCAAACGTACAAACCTTATTTCTTCACAAAAGAAATCTGTGAGGTACGTCATCAAATAAGCAGCAGTTTGATTAAGGCCATTTTGTATAGCCCAGAACTCAGCAAGGTTTTGAGTGTCAGCCTTTTCCAAATGCAAGCCTAACCAAACCATTTAAAACTAACTTCAGAAACTAAGCAGTGGTACAATAGGCTGATGACCACATTAAAATGTGCTTAGTACATTTTTATCTTGCCCTTCCCTCAAGGAGCTCAGAGCATTGTATATGATTCACTTTCCCCCATTTGATCCTCACAATAACCATGCAAGGTAGGCTAAAGGTGCTTGCCCAAGGTCATCCAGTGAATTTCATGGCAGAATGGGAATTTTGTTTTATTTATTAAAACATTTATATCCCACCTTTCTTTGTAGTTCAAGCTGAGGTTTGACACCTAGTGTGTGCTGTCCCAGACCCTAGTCCGGTTCTCTAACCACTATACAATACTAGCTAAGAAAGAAAGAATTAAAACCCAGCATCACTCTGAACATGAAGGATATAAAGCAGCCCCTCCCATACTTGCTCTACTGTAAGAAGGGGGAGAACCTGATCACGATGGTAGAAAACAGTTGCTAAACTATTTGGGCTCCAAGGGGAGTTTCAGAGATACTGCTTTCAAGACCAGCACTGCCTAAGTACGTGTCCTCCCTCATCCAAAACGGGGACTGGTCCGAAAGGCGCGGCGACGTGACGACGCAAGCTCGGCTGGAGCCAATTAGGCCGATGCAGGGATCGTCACAGAGTTGCGGGCGACGGAACCACCCAGCAGGAGCCGCTACAAGAGTCAAGCCAAGCTGAGCCACTGCGCAGAGTCAGAGGAAGGAGAGCCGCTGGATTGACAAAACTAGCCGGTAGGGTGCCTGATAGGCATTCCCCTCCCCAGTACTATGTGGCCCTAGCTAGGATTGTTAACTTTTATGCTGTAAACCGCTCAGAGCCCTTTGGGGGTGAGCGGTCTAGAAATTGAAAGTTAAATAAATAAAATATTCATAAACAGGTATCACAAAACCTGTATTCTTTTACTTATTAGAAACAGATCTTGCAGTGGTCAGTATAGGTGCCAGAAAAAATCCTACTAAAGAAGGAACTTTACTTTTACATACATACATTTGTGGAATTCATTTTGTGAGGGGATCCTTTGTCATGTTTTCCCAACACAATTCAAACACCTCTTGGCAACTAAGAGGGACAAACCCGCATTTTTAAAGTAAAGGATGAAATTCTCAAGAGGCCGGGGGAGGAATCCCCAATGTGGGGCCTGTGGGTGCCATGGTACCTGGTGGGGCTTTTGCCCAGCAAGGCTCTTGATTGGCTGTAGAGGTTTTTAAAACCAGTTCTTTGACAGAAGTGGCCACCACAGCACAAGGATCTTCACCTGTGTGACTGAAGGTAAGCTACGGCAGCCATTCTGTAATTGGCTCCGCCTCCGGTGGCAGCCATTTCGGGGAGTCGTTTTGTGGCTGTGCACCTTGTGTCAGAATTCCAAAGATGACCGCAGGCTCAAAAAGCTCGGGGACCCCTGGGCTAGAGACCCCATGCAAAGGTATTGCCAGAACCCACATGGAACCCACAAACCTGACACCATCTGAAATGGGGGCGAAGGCTTCCCTCAGATCTCTTTTTATTTACAGTACCTTGGTGACCTCCATCCATTGACGGTTGGTGCATGGACCATCAGTTCTTTTGCGCTGAAGCCATCTTCATGTCCTGATGAACTTATAACGATAAAACCAATCTTGTGTGGCATCCTGCCCCCCTTGATCTAACCAGAAACACACAAAACAAGAAAACAGCCCATCATTCCTTAGAAATCACATACTTCTGTTAAATCAGGGGCCATAGCCTTTACGCAACCTGTCTGAAGCCAGCTGGCCACATCCAGTCTCAAACTTACATCCTCTGAGTCCTCACTAATGATGCTGAGAGGTTTAAACACACTTATTTTCGCTAACCCCTCCTGTAAAACCTCTGAATATGATATCATTCCAGCAGACACACTGAAGGGCTTTTCATCAAGCTGGGATGGAAAAACATTTCAAATTCATAAACCTTTTTAGCAGTCCCCAGTTATAATCCTTTGTGAAGTCCAGACTGAGCCCATTTATTTCTGTGGGCTGAGACTGGAGCAACCGTGCACAGGATTGCACTGAATCTCATTCTTTTAAGCACAAAACTTCAGCACTGCACTACCTTCGTAGATTAAGGAACCCTGGATGAGAAACATTGTTCAAGGCTGCAGAATGTGCTCCTGACAGAGGTGAACCCATGGTCCAGCTTGACTCTAGCTAATAGACTGGACCATCTCTGGCTCTGCTACACCATTAAACTGTGGGTAAGGAAGAAAATGATATGAAAAGTTGAAGACAGCAGGAAAAGAAGAAGACCCAACATGAGATAGATTGTCTCTTTACGGGAAGCACAGCCCTCAGTTTGCAAGAGCTGAGCCGGGCTGTTAATGACAGGATATTCTGGAGGACATTAATTCATAGAGTTGTCATAAGTCGGAAGCGACTTGTTGGCACTTAACACACACACACACACAAGAACACAGCTCAGCATTCATTCTTCAGCACTGGCCAGCTCCCAACTAGTTAAAGCTCTCAAGCAGAGCACAAAAATTATCACTTCATCTATTGTTCATCCCTATTGTTAATCAGAGCCTCCGTTTGAACATGGAGTTTCCTTTTAACCATTACAGCTAAAAGCAGTTGCTGAATCCTTATATATTTGCTGAATCCTTAAGAAACAAAACAACCCCCCCAGAGGTTTTATGTGGCACACTAAGCTTATAACACAACAATAGTATTTATATATTTCAAAGCCACCCAGAGAAGTGCTCGAGGCGGTTTACAAAATTAAGAATGTTAAAATAACTACGCAGCAGCATTAAATAATAGGAAATCCAAAACCTATTTAAGAAAAAGGGGGGGAAAGCATAGCAGGAAGAAGAACAGCAAATGACAACAACAACAAGTCACCATGAGAGCCATAAAAATGGCCTGCTAAATGAAACAACTTCAGGTAGAACACAGGCAGTAAAAATAAGTGGTAAAACAGCTAGAAAAGAACTCAATTAAGAGCCTAGACAGATGAAATCTTCTTTGCCCCTCACTTAAAAGATAGCAGGGTAGGCCCCAGGCAAAATTCCATGTGGAGAGCAATCCACACATGGGGTATCACAACGAAAATGCCACATCTCTGCCTGCCACTTTCTTCACCTCCATGGGTGTGGGTACAAAGAGCAACATTTGATTTTAACTGGTAGGCAGCATACTATGGAAAAAGGGTGTGCTTCATGTACCTGGTCCCAAGCCATTTAAGGCTTCTAGAGACAACACTTTGAATTGTGCCTGGAAGCACTAAACAGCCAGTGCAGATCTTTCAACCCAGTATGATCTCTGTAACCAGTCCCTGAGTGTAGCTTGCCTATTTTGTACTATTTGGAGTTTCTGAACAGTCTTCAAAGGCAGCCCCACACAGCTCTGCTAGACTGCAGCCCATTCCCTGAGTTTATTGTAATCTTTGGTCATGAAATCAATCTGGCAGGCCTAGACCAAAAGCCACATAATGCAGCAGTCGGTCTCCAACAGCAGTAAGTTTTACATCCCAACAAAAGGCCAGTATAAAGGTGATGGTCATCCCCTATTGGTTGCGCCTAGTATCTGGGATTCAGAGGTAGACTGCCTTAGAAGGTGTGATTGAACTATACTGGTTAATAGCTGTCAATAGCCCACCCTCTTGATTAATTGGAATACTGCACCCAAGTACATGGACAGCATGCCTTTCATGATAGTACCAGGGGTAGCTGTGTTAGTCTATTGTGGCAAAATAAAGCAGGAGCTCAGGGGCATCTTAAATACTAACATTTATTCCAGCATGAGCTTGTATATGTCATAAAAAGTGATCTCTAACTCATGAAATCTTATGCTGGAATAAATGCTGTTAGTCTTTAAAGTGGCCCTCGACTCTTTCTTTATTACAAAAAAGACAGCCAGAGCTCGTTTCCTGCTTAGTAATAGTCCGCCTTTGAACATGAACAATCCATTTAACTTCCAGACATCCATCGCCCCTGCTAACTCCTCCCAGCTCTCAACAGTCATTGGAGGAACAAGAGGTAGCAGGCAGGCATCCTTTCAAAACTGCCCAGAGAACCTCCTTGTTCAAAAGCAGTATTTTAAATTAATATTTGTATCATTCCTAAGAGGCTTGTTACATGTCTGTAAGCTACTTTGGAAGCAAAAAAACCCAGCACTGCCCTCAAACACTGTATTATTACTTAGATAATTTGTATCCCGTCTTGTTCAGCGTACCAAAGTATGAAATAGGGGAGAACAATGTAAGCTGCTCTGAATCTCCTCTGGGGAGAAAAGTGAGATAGAAATGAAGCAAAAAAATTATATACAAACTTGTCTAGCTCCCCCTCTTTTTCTGAAAAAGGAACAATCTAAGACAATGCCCCCCCCACTACCAACATATGGCGTTCCTTAAGACTAGGGTTACCAACTCTGGGTTGGAAAATTCCTGGAGATTTGGGGACGGAGCCTGGGGAGAGGGATATAATATAACATACAGTCCACCCTCCAAAGCAGCCATTTGCTCCAAGGGGGGATGATTTCTGTATTCTGGAGATCAGTTATAATTCTGGGATAACCACCGGCCCCACCTGAAGATTGTAACAATTTGTTGCTCTTGTTCAGTTGCACAGTCGAGTCCGACTCTTCGCGACCCCATGGACAAGATCTCGCCAGGCCCTCCTGTTTTCCGCCGTCCTCTGAAGTTTGCTCAATTTCATGTTCGTTGCATCTATGACACTGTCCAACCATCTCATCCTTTGCCATCCCCGTCTTCTTTGACCTTCAATCTTTCCCAGCATCAGGGTCTTCTCCAGTGAGTGCTCCCTTCTCATTTGGTGGCCAAAGTATCTCAGCTTGTATTGTAACAATACAGCCCACTAAATGCTGTATCCAGGTAGTCAGCCGTGTTGGTCTGAAGCAGCGGAACAAACAAGTCCAGTGGCACCTTTAAGGCCAACAAAAGTTTATTCAAGGTATGAGTTTTCATGTGCAAGGTATGAGCTTTCTTGCACGCGAAAGCTCATACCTTGAATAAACTTTCGTTGATCTTAAAGGTGCCACTGGACTCTAAGTTTGTTCTAAATGCTGTATGTACGTGTTTTACAATGAACAATTACAACACCAAACCTTATCTCTTTCTACTGTGATTTCATATAACTAATATAAGTATATCGGCCAGCAATATCCATAATCAAAGTACATAGATATTAATAATATAATAATAACAATAATACCAAATTGATTCCAACAATCGAATCAGGAACAGAAACAAAACACGGATAACAGATCCAAAGCATTCTCATGTAGTTCATCAAGACGTTAGGTGTAATAACGACGGTGAATACAGACAAAGTCCTCTAGTTGTACCACGATCCTGCGGTTGTTGGCAACCCTACTTATAATAAGACACCTATACGTTTTTTGTGAAGAATTCCCTGAGGGCCCCCCCCCTTCTCTGTTCAGAGCCACCCTAGGCAAAAGCACGCCCCCACTGTCACGTACCTTCCCATGGGCCTTCCTTCTGGCGTGAGGGACCGCCGCCTGTCTATGCCAAGGAGGAGGGCAGAGGCCCACACAGCCGGGGCGGCCGCTCAGTTGGTCCCTGGAAGGCCTCTGAGGGGCACCCCCCCCCCGCTCCGTCTAACTAACCGCCCTCTTCTCCCCCCCACCTACCTTATTACGTCTCCATCACTAGGGCCGCTGATCTCCTAGCAACCGCTCGGGTGCTACTGCGCAGGCGCAAGTGGGTGCCCGGCAGCGCAAGAACGCTCGCCCGCTACTCTTGCGCATGCGTCAACGCGTCTCCCCTCCGCCTCCCTCTCCACTAACGCATGCGCTCTGTCTACTTCTCAGCCCTTCTGAGCCTTGGAGTTTTTTACAGTTGCGTGCGCGCCATAGATTAAAAGCTTCTCCATCCCCGCGACTGTATTCTGGTTAGGCATTTGGCTGTTGGGGTGGTCTGTTTGTCGTTCCAGCCGGCTTCTCCAGCAATACGAAATAGCTAATAAAGATCCCCCTCCCGACGTGTTTCCACTGTAGTTGTAGTGAAAATGGGAGGCTGTTCCTTTAAGAGCGAGGGGGCAGAACCATTTCTGGACGGATGTCCCTCTCGGCCAATAGGCGTCCTCTTCCGAGGATGTGTGTTCCCGGAGCAAAGATCGAGAGGTTGCTGGTTCGAGTCGTCTTTATGCCCCGATCATGTTGACGAAGCCGAAGAGTGTCAAAATCCGCAGCTTGGGTAGTGATCGCAAATACGGGGTGGCGGGGAGAAGCCTGAAAGAAGTGCTGTCTAAAGCCTGCGTCTTTCTCCAGGTGCTTGAGAACTTGTGGGAAGAGAATGCAAAGGGAAGGGTTGGGGAGGAAAGGGTAAGGAGTTCGTAAGCCGCTCTGAGACACCTTTGGGTAGTGAAGGGCGGGGTAGAAATCCAATCTCTTCTTCTTCTTCTTCTATTGGGACAGAAAGGGCGGCAGTATCGTGCAAAGAAAGCATTCCCAGCCTACGATCACACACACTAAATAATGCACGGAACCCACTTTCTTTTTATATATATATAAATTTATTTTCATTTTTTCATTTCACAAAGATATGTACATATATCCATTTAATACTTATACATTTCTTATTGTAAAATGTCCCTTTCTCTTTTATCATCCATTATCTGTTACTAGCAAGTTTGGTGTAGTGGTTAGGTGTGCGGACTCTAATCTGGGAGAACCGGGTTTGATTCCCCACTCCTCCACTTGCACCTGCTGATGTGACCATGGGTTAGTCGCAAGCTCTGGCACAGCTGTCCTTGAAAAAGAGCAGTTTGTGTCAGAGTTCTCTCAGCCCCACCCACCTCACAGGGTGTCTGTTGTGGGGAGAGGAAGGGAAAGGAGTTTGTAAGCCGCTCTGAGACACCTTTGGGTAGTGAAGGGCGGGGTATAATTCCAATGTCTTCCTCTTCTTCTTCTTCTTCAAAATCTACTGTATCTTCTTCAACTTCAGCCATTTGTAGATTACCTCCCATCCGCCCCAAAAAAGTTCCTCTGGTTTGTTCTGTAATGTCATACTCAGTTTGTCCATTTCAGCTATTTCCAGGATCTTCTGTTTAAGCTCTCTTGTTGATGGTATAGCTTTAGACTTCCAACGCTTTGCTATGAGGATTCTTGCTGCTGTTAGTAAATATACTACTATGTGTTTGTGGCACGGAACCCACTTTCAATGCACTTTCCAAATGGATTTGGCCAGTTCACACAGGAAAATCCAGTTGGAAACCACAGTATTTAGTGTGTGTGATCACAGCCCCCCCGTCTTGAGAGAGCTGCTGGTACGCTGCGGGAAAGAAAGGCATTTCTTAAAGACTCCGGTGTGCCTCTGTATGATTACCATCACTGGCCCCACTTCAGCCCTCAAGGAGCTGTGTATTCCTTCTGTGTCTCTGCGCCTCCCAGGACTGGATCTTTCAGTTCCTCCTGAGGCAGAGACAGCTGAATTGTCAACTTTCAAAAGAGTCTCCTTGCTGCATCTCTGCAGGAGTTGCTACACTAGTTTCTCCGTATCTTCAAGATGGTTGGGCCTTGTACATCTCTAAGTGCGCCCTAGTGTCAGTGCAGGTGCAGGGTGCATAAAATGCCAAGGCTTTGCTTCCCTTCCTCCCATACAGAAAGTTAATGTTGCTGACTGTTGGGCCCTGGCTCAGCACTGCAGACGGTCCCAAGTTCCACCCCAGCTGCCTGTCCCAAGAGACAATGGTGACCTAGATGTATCACTCTATATAAGGCAGCTTCATGTGTTCCTAGTGAAGCTCCCTTAATGGTACTTAAGTTCAACGAGGCAGTGTGCTCTGGTCCGTGGTGGGTTCCCGAGTTTTGGATGAGGTGTCAGCCTTTGGTCCGTGTCAGCTCCCTGATTCGATGCCTGGTTCTCCCAGCAGCTTCCTGTTTCCGACTGCCGACTGTGTTTGTATGAGGATGGCACGGAGGTGACAGAAAGTTATTTCCGTAATGTTCCAGATAACACCGAGCTTATCTTGTTAGCTCAAGGCGAGATCTGGCACGGCTGTAAGTATGATGGTGCATAAACGCAAAAGAAAGAACACAATTTGGTTGTCAAAAGTGACACATTTTTTTTTGTATGGCAGAATTTAGATCAGAACTAATGCCCGTAGCGGTTTTAACATCTAGCTGGCTTTTAACTGCTTTTCACCCCCTTTCCCCCATGCTGATGTAAATTGGGGGTGTCAGGAATTGATATTATGGCGCCGTGCAGAGGTTCGGGTTTACGGATTGGGATTTTAGACTGTGTATTGTATTTGTATGTATTTTTATGAACTTTGCTGTGCACCGCCCTGAGCCCGCTGGCAGGGAGGGCGGTATAGCAGCCTAATGAAATAAATAAATAATGCCCAGCTTTGTATAAAGCAGTTTTTAAAACATGGATACATTTTAATCACTTGCAATGGACACACAGTTATCCAAGGATTAACTTTTTGCCATTTTAAACCCCTTCATAAAACCTGGCAGCCTGCAGCTAGAAATTGAGCCAGTAATCCCTTTCCAGTCTCCCTCTGACACATAACCAGGCCACTTCTATACGCACTAACAACAAATAATGCCGCTTGCTCTTAAGCCCCATGGGAAGTTCTTCTGTCCTCTGCTTGATAAACTTATCCTTGTCTGGTGTCAGCTGCCCATGAGATTAGAACTCTTGCTTGATCCTTCTGCTTTAGAAGTTAGAATATTTATGAACATTTCATGATCTTGGAGAGACCTGGAGGGCAGCAATGTATTTCCATGCATCCATGTGTCTCCATGCATCTTAGTGGAAGTTGGGCAACCCCTTGTCAATGCTGATGGGAAGATTTTGACCTCACTGCAGCACTATCCCCAAATGCAGTGCTTTCTTTTTTCCTTGAATGAATGGCACTGGTAGCCTGGCAAAAAGAAAGGCGTACTTTGAGGGACAGCAGGGTAGTGGTGCGCCCCCCCCCCCCAGTAATTCCAGTGTTTGGAGAGGCACATACTGTACCCTCATCCCCCGTTTCCTTTTGCAGCCTGTTTACACCATGCCCAAGAGCTCCAGTCTGCTATTATCTGAATAGAGTTGTTCATTTCTCTATGCATCCTTGCTTTGGGGTCTCATTCACAAACAGGGATATTTTAACATTTCTCATCCCCACTATTTCAACCCAAATAACACTCCTTTTGATGTTGATCCTCTGTTATGAAAATCAAATCTCCAATTTTTAATTTATGGTCATTTTCTGTTTTCTTGCATCCCATTTCCCCCGGTTATATCTCAGTGTCACATGCACCAATAGATGAACATTTACTTGACATATAAGTGATGGACATATAAATAAAACCAACAGTGAAGCAGAGAATGGAAAACCGTATAGATGATTGTAAGGAGAAATGAGGTTGGGGACATTTGCTCATTCCAGCTGGCTTCTGGGAAGAACATGGAAATGTAATAACGTGAGAGGAGGTCTGCTGGATCAGACCAGTGGTCCATCTAGTCTGGCATCCTGTTTCACACAGCGGCCCAGCCAGTTTCCGTGGAGGGCACAGATGTTGCCTCCTAGCACTGTGCGTTTCAGAGGTTTACTGCCTCTGAATAGGGTCTTTGTTGGTCTTTCATGCCTGGACCTTTGGTGGAAACTGGCCAAGGCAGCATTTTTTTTTAATACTTTCAATTTATTAATCGCTTTCCCCAGTGGGCTCAAAGCGATGTACAGTTACACATTTTAGACAGGGGACTAACAATGTTCATAGGGGATAGGGAAGACAACATATATTCATTTAATTTCACACGCTGTCACTGCACGGTGTAAACGTCTTCTGGCTTAGCTCAGTCATTTTCCGAACGGCTGCTTGTCGACCAGGCTTCAGGACCCGTATGTCACATCGCCACACTGCCACCGCCTGGCCAGAAACATCCACTGCAGGGATTTTTGTGGCCGAGAAGTTCTTCCGCCTTTTCCCAACTTCGACCAGGACGTCCCGTCCGTCAGCTAACACCCTCCCACAAGGGAGATTGGTGTGCCCACCCTCTCTAAGGAGTGGTTCCCATTTTATCTACTCGCCGAAGCTTTCGAATCGCTGGGTGGACAATGAGCTGGGGACAACAGACTGGCTGCTCACACCAGCGCGGGGCTCGAACTAACACAGTTCGGATGTTAAGACAGTGGGATATACCCACTGTGCCACCGCTCCCCTATTTAAGCAACTGGCCGAGGCAGCATTTATGTCAAGCTCAGTATCCATCTGGGAACTCTTTTCTACCCTGTTTGGTCAACTGAAGATTTCCTGGACATGTCCTGGGGAGTCTCTGTATGTAGCAAAAGATTCTGGTGTATGTTTCTATGGCACGCTTACAACTCCTGTGAGGGTTGGCCAGCCTGGGTATAATAAACGCATCCAATGTTCCTTGGCAGTTGGCCCATGGCAAGCAAATTTGCTTGGTGGGACAGCTGTCTTTCACTTTTCATTGAGGAACCCTGTCAAGCCTCCCCCCCCCACTGCCCTAGAACACAGTTTGTAGTGAGTAAGTCAAGGGACTTGATTAAAAAAGCAAAGAAATGCCACGTTGACCCATTGCTGCCATACTTGTCTTCTCCCCCTGCCTTTAACAATTGCAGACGTGAGTGAGATCCAGCGCTTTCTCAGGGCCTCTTCCAGCCAGACAGATGATATCATTCATGCGGCGCAGGGGCTGCTCTCCGAGGAGAAAGCCCCCAAGTGGCGGAAGCTGCTAGCGGATCTCATTCAGAACCTCAGTGAGAATATTTCTGCCGAAAGCAGAGAGGAGGATGAGAAGTGGTTTGAAGGTAAGTTCTGCCTTACTCTGGGCGCGCAAGAAGGATGCGTGTGTATCTTTTTGGGAGCAGACTGAGAAGATGCTCTTACGTAAACCTGAGTGTAAAGCACTGGTTTTAATCTAGAAAAGCCCATGCTCCCGTGGAACACTGGTTAATGAATTCCTGGAGTGGGTTCTGTTACATGCTCTGCATATTATTGATTTACTTCATTTAGACCCCATTTGCTTCCCCAGTGGGGGACCCAAGGTGGCTTACGTAATTCTCCTCTCCTCCTTTTTATCATTACAACAACCCTGTGAGGTAGGTTAGGCTGTGTGGGGGCAGTGAAGAAATAGCTGCGTGGCAGACCGGGGTAGGAATTCACTGTTCCACTGTTCTCCTGGCTGTTCTCCTGGAAATTGGGAACCCAGGTATCAGGCTAATTGCACAAGGCAGAAACATCTGCTGATGTGCTGAGTTCATCATAAGAAGCTACCTTGGCAAAGGGATTTTCAAATTAAAATAATAAAAGGGATGACATGTAGGCACAGTGAAGAATTCACTGCTCTCCTGTTCTCCTGGCTGGAGATTGGGAACCCAAATGTATATACGTACTGAGAGCCCGAGATGGAATCTGTTAACTGCTTAATGACGCAGTCGGTTTGGCCTTGGCAGAGTTGCGAGAGAGAGAGAGATAGCAGACAGCTGCCTGTACACACACACACACACATTCCTTAGTTCATGTCTCATGACAGGATGCTGTAATGTATGAAAGGGAGGGGGAAAGGAGGAGACGGATTATTCAATAAATATAGCTGGTGAGTGAGAGGATTCATTCAAGATTCATTCAGTCAGTCAGCTTTCTGCAGAAGCTGTTTGTGTCGTGTCTTCTTTGAACCCCGGCAACTACAAGGCTGAGCGTGTGTGATTGGCCCAAGGTCCCCCAGCAAGCCATGGCAGAATGGAGATTTGAACCTGGTTGTCCCAGAGCCTAGTCCAACATGCTAACCATCACATCATGCTTTCTGATCCAAAGAGTTGGTATTAACATGTGAACAAATGCAACCAGAATGGGTCAGTTGCCCCAGACTTGTTTATTCCGTAAGAGCTGCACAACTCCCTTTCTTCTCACTTCAGCTCAGAAACGCAGGCATGCAGAACTGAGTTCAGATCTTGCCAGCTGCTCTTGCAGTCTTCCTGCCACTGGGTGCAGTTGGCCTTGCTCTCTGTCTCTTAACATCTTCTCATCCCTGGGGTAACCAGAACCAGCCAGCAGCCTGGCCTTCAACCACAGTTCACCCCCCACCTGCTTCACTGTGCTGGGTTTCAAATTCTGAACCTTTTACCGGGATTAGAAACTTGTGAAAGCTCAAACCAGTTTTTTTTGTTGCCTTCGGATTTTAGAAGAGAATTTAAGATTGAATTTCAGAGCTGCATTCAAAGAAAGAGACCCGTTTATAGAAAGCAAGGCTTTTTGAGGCGGAGGGTTAATGGTTTTCTTTTTGCCTCTTCTAGGGATTGAATCTCGCTTTAAGACAAAATCCAGTTACATGCGCTACAGCTGCGAGAGCAGAATCCGAGGCTACTTGAAAGAGGTAAAGCTGTGCTGATTCACTGTACAAATCAGCATTATGTGTTTCTTAAGGCTTTTCATATGCTTTTGTATAGTGAAGCTTTTAACCAACTGACAATGAGAGCCGGTTTGGCGTAGTGGTTAGGGGCATGGACTCTAATCTGGGAGAACTGGGTTTGATTCACCAGTCCTCCATATGCAGCTAGCTGGGTGACCTTGGGTCTGTCACAGTTCTCTCAGAGCTGTTCTCTCAAGAGCAGTTCTCTCAGAGCTCTCTCAGCCCCACCTACCTCTCAAGGTGTCTGTTGTGGGGGAGAGGAAGGGAAGGAGTTTGTAAACCACTCTGAGAGAAGGGCGGGGTATAAATCCAATTTTCTCCCCCCAAACCCATTGAATTCAATGGACTTAGAAAGGTGTAACTCTGTTTAGGACTGCACTGTATGTGAAGTGTGGCCTTTGCCTTCAAGAAAGTATTCTGTTCTAGCAGTGAAAGGTAATGAGAGATTTTAGGAGAGGTGAAAAATGTAGCCTGTTCCAGACATAAAGGCAAATGTGATATGAAATGCGACCCCATGAGAGGGAGGTGGCAAAATGGCTTCCATTCCCCCCAGGTTACCAAAATGGCTTCCTTTCCCCCCCAGGTTACCAGTTATGCCTCTGCTGTCCATCCGGCTGCCCAAGCCAAGTATAAAACGCTCGTGGAAGCAATGGTTGAGAAACTGAAGTCAGAGAGATACAACGGCTGTTATTTCGACAGGAGGGAAGACGAGAAGGTGTGTCTTTGCACAACAGAGGGCTGGTTTTCCTGTCAAGTAAGTCTCGACTGTTTTCAAGAAAACCCAACCCTTTAATTTTTTCCCCAGGGTGCTCTTTAAAATGAATGGAGGTCTGCCAACCAACTAGGGACTGACAGTCTAGGTCTGTTTTGCCCTTGAAGATGATCCAGCCTTAGTTGATATCAGGTAGGCTGGGACCCATGGGGTGACTGCTCCTAGACCACCTCCAGGAGGAGACATTGGGTCAAACTGGCCTTCTGGATCAAACTGTTTTTTCTTCCCTGAAATGTCTTTGAATTGAATGGTTTTATGGTAATTCTGTGAAGAATTTAAGTTTCGGTTTATTTGTTAGCTGCCTTGAGGGCCTAATAACTACGTGTTCCCCCATACTGGAAAACATTGTTGCTGCATGGAAAGCTAGCACCTCAAGGTGATGTATTTTGCATAGCCCTTTCCTCGATATACTGTGTATTATGAGCAGGGAGCCTTCAGAAGGGGAAGTCTTCAAAAGCTGCCTGTTATGGTCTGAAGGATTCCTCTGCCACAACCTGCACAGCTTGTGGGAGGGCTTTCAAGAGTCAGTGGCTGTTGTGTCCTTACAGGGCCCTTTTGACAACGAAAGCTGCCCTTGCAGACACTCAATCAATCCCTACGGAAACCGGGAAAACAGGATCCTCTTCAGCACCTGGAACCTCGATCATGTGTACGTATGGGATGACATCCAGCCAGTTTTGCTGGCATTCAATTAGAGCTGTTAAATACACTGACAGCCAGTTTGGTTGCAAGGAACTGTGGGACTGGGGAACAATCCCATCCATTCCTTCAAAAAATGTCCCACTTGGGTAGTTCTAAAAGGGCCTGAGCAAATTAATCCCCCCCCCCCCCCGCGCGTCTGTTCCCCCCCCCCCCCCCCGTTGCTCTCAATGCTTTATCTCTTTCCGGAGCATTCTCAGTCCTCATTAGGCTGGTTTGGTGTTGTTTTCCTTTTGATTAATTTACAAAAATCACATTTCCCTGCATACCCGTAGAGTTCCCTTGAGTAGTTTGGTGTAGTGGTTAGGAGTGCGGACTCTGATCCGGGAGAATGAGGTTTGACTCCCTACTCCTGCACATGCAGCTGCAGGTGTGACCTTGGGTCAGTTACGAGTTCTTTCAGAGCTGTTCTCTCACAAGCAGTCCTTGAAAGAGCTCTCTCAGCCCCACCTGACAAAGTGTCTGTTGTGGGGAAGGGGAGGAAAAGGAGATTGTAAGCCGCTCTGAGACTCCTTCGGGTAGTGAAGGGCAGGGTATAAATCCAATCTCTTATCTCTTCTTCTTCTCAATAGATTTCTACCCCGGGAGGGCAGGGTAGAAATTTAATTAATAATAATAATAAAAATGTGTTGCTCCATTGGGCAGCTTTCCTCATCCATAAGAGGGACAACCAGTTTACTATATGTGACTAAATCCCCCCCCCCCCATTTCCCCCTCATGGAAATCAAGGAGGCACTTGTAAACATAAGAACATAAGAGATGCCAATGTTGGATCAGGCCAAAGGCCCATCCAGTCCAACACTCTGTCACACAGTGGCCAAAAATACCAGTGGCCATCAGGAGGTCCACCAGTGGGGCCAGGACGTTAGAAGCCCTCCCACTGTTGGCCCCCCCAAGCACCAAGAAGACAGAGCATCACTTGCCCCAGAGCTCCTATCTATACCTTGTGGCTAATAGCCACTGATGGACCTCTGCTCCATATGCCTATCTAATTCCCTTTTGAAGCTGTCCATGCTTGTAAAGTTCCCAGGCACTCACCAGATCCCTACCTGCTTAGCTTCTGCCAGGTTGCTATGCTTCAGACAATCATCTGGTGTGGGGAAAAGTGTTTGAAAGAACATTCCCCCCCCTCCCCCATAATTACAGAAGTTGACATGGTTGGCTACAGTGTTTTATGGGCCCTTGGGAACACCGTGTCCTTGGGTCCCTCCACCACAGCTCCTCCTTTCCTCCCATCTGCAGTCTCCTTTTCCTTTCACCAGACTTCAGCCAAAACCCTTTTGCTGCAACCATGAGGACTAGGAACTTACTTTCGTCTCCCACATTTAAAAAGGCAAAACAAAACCCGATATTTGCAGGATGAATTCTGCAGGTTTTTTACATTTGCAAGGAATACAGACCACCAAACTGGATTTTTTTTTTGCGATTCTTGTGAGCCTTGATTTCTAAAAAGGCCAAGGGGGTGCACAGTGTTGAAATCTAGCACTTCTCTTTTACTTCCCCCCCCAGAATCGAAAAGAAACGGACTATCCTCCCGACATTAGCTGAAGCCATCTCAGCCCGTGACAGAAAGGAAGTCAGCTGGGAATACTTCTACCAGTTGTTGTTCACCGTCGAAAACTTGAAACTTGTGCACATTGCCTGCCACAAGAAAGCCAACCATAACCTTAGTTGTGACAAAACCAAGATCTACCGAAAACGAAGGCACCTCCGCAAGATCCCAGAGAAACGCATTCTGAAAGTAGTTTGCCATAAGCCTGTTGCCTAAGCCCGAGGACAGAACATTTTCAGAGCTGTAGGGTCAATGGGAACCACTTATTTCTGCTGTGTTCTTCGCTTGTCTGTGTTAATGACTCTTGTGAGTGCCTATTGGCTAGTGCCTGTGACATTTCTCAGACATTTAGCACACGTTAACATCGAATATGCTGAGCAGTTTGCCAACTGATTTTGGTTTTAAGGCAAAGGAAAACTGCATATTATCTCCAAAAATCTTTTTGTCGTCTGGTGAGGGGAGGCGGTCATCTCAGCACCAAGTGGAAGATCAGAAGTAAGTAACAAGATAGACTTGTGCTCTTCATTACCTTTTCCAAAACCCAGGTGGAGAAGGAAGATCCTGCCTTTCACCAGACTGCTTTGTATGAGCTAGTGGACCTGGGAGGAGAGAGGAGCTTCTGCAGCAGGCAAAATGAAAGTCCCTTCCCCGCTGCTTAAGGGGGAGAGGGTACTATTGGCAACCACATTTGTCGATTTTTTTGCATACACCTAAAAATGTATGAATGAGAGAAATGTGCTTGGAAGCAGGTTCTTTCTTGAATGCATTCATCAGAGCCAGGACTGGTAGCAGCTAGGAGGCAGGGGTCTGAGCTCAGCGACAGACCAGATGAGATTCCTGTTCAGCTCTCTGCTCACTTGGGAGCCAGCGTGCTGTAGGGGTTAGAGGGCCAGAGGGGGATCTGGGAGATCTAGGTTCGATACCCCACTTGTGCCGTGGAAACTCACTGGGTGACCTTGGCCTCGTCAGCCTCTCAACCTGTCCTACCTCACAGGGTTGATGTGAGGATAAAATGGAGAGGAGAATGATGTAAGCCACTTTGGGTTCCCTCTGGAGAAAGGTGGGGTATAAATGAAGTAAACAGAACAAAATACAGTTCCGAGTCCAAGCATCTCCAGTTAAAGTGTCTTAGCAAGCAGGGTTGGAAAAGATGGGACGTTTCAGAGCAGACAGCGTTATGTAAGACAGTTTTATAATGTTCATAAGCCCAAATTTTCTTCCCAAACTACATTGTAAGCAGCTATAAATTGTGCAGCAGGGACAGCTAACATCACATTCTTCTTTAGAGCTTTCAATTTGGGTTTTCTGGCAGATGCCGGAATCCTTAAACAGCCCAGCACTGATAAAATGTTGCTTAATTCCAGTGGGTTCTCTAGTTTCATTCGGCACTACCACCCTAAATATTCCTACCCAGCATCGGAACCCACCGAGGTCAACGTGACAGGCTTCTTACTAAGTGTTTGTATTAGGCCCAGTGTCCTGCATGCAGTCCTTTTTACAAGAGAACGGTGGTGTGCCAGATGGAATGCACAGCCAGTTGAAGTCTCAAGATCTCAAATATGTAATATGCTTGTTTAATTCAGCGCAGTAGCTGTTCAGCTCCGAGTACTTAAATGATTGAGTTTACCATTGACAAAATGGGTTGATTTGACATGTGTGGCATTATAGCTTTGCACTCCCGGTACAAATGCCATCTACAGTCGCACCCCACTGCTGGGCGTCATTTACTTGGCATTAATGCCCAGAGTTCCAAGCATACCCAGCCTCCCCACTGACCTCCTGGTGCTTGTTTGCTATACAGAATAAAGAACAGCTTGGGGTTTTTTTTGAAGCTCGCATCCAGCTAGCCACGAAACAATGTAAAGAACCTGTTTTCCAAAAGATGAATCACACAGCTCAGGAAAGAGCCGATTCCTCAGGGATTAAAATGATTTTGCATTTCTTCAAAAGCTTCCTGCAGTCACTGTGGGGAGTCTCTATCCATTGTTACAGACTGACAGAAGGCAGCAACAGGAGAAAAAAATAGCACAGAATATCTGTGCTTAAAACTGGATTCTGCTGGTGGCAGAGAGTTCTTTACTGCCCCGAGATGTGAAATGGGTGTGAAATATTTCGGGTAGCAGTTCCCCAAATATCTACTATAAACCAACTCACTGCATGCCTTGCTTAGTGTAGTGGTTAGGAGCGTGAACTCTGATCTGGGAGAACTGGGTTTGATTCCCCACTCCTTCACGTGCAGCTTCTGGGTGACCTTGGGTCAGTTACAAGTTCTTTCAGAGCTGTTCTCTCACGAGCAGTTCTCAAGAGAGCTCTCTCAGCCCCACCTACCTCCCAGGGTGTCTGTTGTGGGGAGGGGGAGGGAAAGCAGATTGTAAGCCGCTCTGAGACTCCTTTGGGAAGTGAAGGGTGGGGTATAAAGCCAATCTCCTCTTTTTATAGTTCATTAAAGGTTCCTGGAAGAGCCCAAATTAGGAGGAGTTATCTCCTTAATGTGAGCTATGCTGGTTGCTAGCCATGCAGATAGGGCTGAGAAAAGTGATGGATCCCTCCCAAATGTGAATGTAGCCTCATTTCATCTATCAAGAACAAAAAAGGGAAAGAAACTAAACCTAACAAAGAACTCCAAAACCAAACAAAGGTTAGTGGAAAGGAGGGCCAATATTAAAACCTTTTTATAAAAAGAGGTACATGTACCTCTTTTTATAAAAAGGTTTTAATATTGGCCCTCCTTTCCACTAACCTTTGTTTGGTTTTGGGCCTCATTTCATCTATGCCATTCATGGTGTTAGTAAAGGTTTCCCTTGCTCGAAAGCCAGTTGAATCCGACTAGGGATGCAGTGCTCATCTCCGTTCCCAAGCCGAAGAGCCAGTGCTGTGAAGACATGACTAGACGCCAAGGTGCATGGAACGCTGTTATCTTCCCACCGAAGCAGTACCTGTTTATCTACTTGCAATTTCTTGCTTTCAAACTGCTAGGTTGGCAGGAGCTGGGACCAGAGACGGGAGCTCACTCTATCATGCGGCACTCGGGTCTCGAACTGCTGAACTCCCGACCTTCCGGTCTGCAGTTCAGCATCTTAACCACTGAGCCACCGCAGCCCCTTTGTCTGCTAGTTGCGGGCTTTCCAAATCCTGTATTGGTCCCCCCATGACACCTCTCCTAGGCCCAGATCACCAAAGTAGCTCAGGAGACGAGCTGGGCAAAAAGAGGTGCAGGCCATTCTCATGGAATCCCTGCACTAAAAAGAAACCGTAGACTGCGGAGAACAACAGAAAGCCCACACAAGCAGCCCACTGATGATTTTAAGAAAGCTAAAGTGATTCTTCCAGCTGCGGGGGTTCCCTTTTCCCCTTGACCAGGATGACTGTGTTAACAAGTGAATACAATCTGACAATACGGGACAGGAAACGAACTCCTCCTGCCATCAGCTGTTGCTTGACAGATTTCTTCTAAGGGTCTCCTGCCTCACATCCGTTCAGATTTCATTCTGCTCAGGGGAGCCAAAGGGATTCCTGCGCACCACCACCCTTGGCTTAAGGAATGATTCTCTATGGCTGCTGCAGATCACTATGTAGGTCCCTATCCTCACATGTCCCCTGCTGGCAGGGCCAGGGCAGGATGCCTCACCTTTTGAGATCTGACAGCCTAAGCCGGTGGCTTTCCTAGCATGTTGGAACGGTTCTGTCCACACAAATGATCAAGGATGGGAAGGCCAGGCTTCCCAGAAGGTGAATTTGCTGACCCCACTGCCAATGCTGGTCCACAGAATACAGCTAGAGGAGTACGAGGTGTACCTTAGGGCACACTCAGCATACAGGGGGTGGGGTGGGGGGGTGGGACGGACAGTAAAGCCCCCTTGGAGATGGGGAGTGTGCTCAAGACCGTTTCTTAGACTCCTCTAGCGCATCCTCCTGCTTCTCAGCAAACAAACCAGTACAGAAAGGGTTCCAGGAAGGGGGCCGTTTGAAAGATGCTGTCCCAGCCTCAGCACTGTGCTGCTCTTTTGTGCCCGCTTTTACCGTTCACGAGAACATAGCAGCAGCTGTGCAGGGTCCAGCCAATGTTCCATCCGGTCCAACTTCTTGTTCCTATCGGTAGCCAGAGAGAGATCTGATTGGGACAGCCACAAACAGGGCCGGCTGGCAACAGCCCTCCCCTTCGGACTGCTCCCTGGCTTTTGACGACAGACCTTCCACCTGTAGACCAAGATGCCCCACTACATTGCCATGGCCAATACATCCCCCATAAATCTATCCCGTGCCCTTTTAAAGCCCGCAGCCAACACATCTCCTGGCAAGGAGTTCCACTCCAACTACCAAATCTAACCATTCTTTTTTTTAAAAAAATGTCCATTTGGAACCGGCCCGGAAAATCATGGGACTGCTTGCATTAAACAGAAAAGAGAGAACACGACACTCTCTTTCTGCAGTTACTTACGATCAATGTTCCCTCTAAGCTGTGGAGTCTTGTGAGCAAAAATCCCACTTTGTGAGCTACGGGCATTAAAGTTGTGAGTGAGCGATTTGGCTGCTGCATAAATTAGTTTGCTCTGGAGCCCTCCTTCCTGAGCTAAGGCAAACATCTGTGAGCCAGAGGTTAAAAAACTGTGAGCTAGCTCACACTAACTCACCTTAGAGGGAACACTGGTTACGCTACAGCGAAATGAACAGACTAGTTGAGGATTCTCTCTTTTTAATTAACTCCACGCGAAGCTTCCCCAGCCCACAGCAGTAGCTGCCCAAGTAACCATGGCACAAGAAGAATCAAGAACAGGCAAAGCGGACTGTGGGTTCCCCCCCCCCCATAGAGGGGCCGCAACAGTCAGACTGGGTGAACTCACAGAGTTCGTATGTAGGGGGAGGTCCCCAGTGGTCTCAAGGTGTCCTTTGCCGGTCAGACTTCAGAGAGCAGAAGCCAGCGAGAAATCAGGGATGTCCCACTGCACCCCGACAAACACTTCCAAGCAACGTAAGCATTGTGCGTATCAAGCGTAACACTGCAAAAAGTCCAGCATTGATGCAAAAGGAGAAAAGCGACAAGTCCAAAAATCAGGACGGTACAAAAACTGATGGAGGAGGAGCCCGCGCCTCCTCTAACTGCTGGTGTCCTCTCGCCCACGAAGAGGCAAGAGAATGTACAGGCGTAAGTGCTTTAGAATCTACTGTAAAGCAACTTGTTCCGCCCAAGACCCAAACAAGGATCAGTGCCTTTTTGCAGAAGGAAACGTGCTTCCTTCTTCAAAAAGGGAAATCTAGTCACACAAAGTTTCGTTCTTCGCACGCCTGGCACGTAGAAGAGGCCTTGCAGCAGAACGGGAAGGCAGATCTTTGGCAGGCACTCAAACGACATCATCATCTTCATCCTCCTCCTCGTCATCCTTGGCTATGAAGTGTAGCTTTCGGAATTCTCGCCTGTTGGTGGGACTGGCGATTGTATTGGGGGGTCGGGGGGGGGGGGGGGAGGAGAAACAGCCAACAGTTGTTTTAACTCAGAAGTTGAGGTTACTTCAGACACATGAGGCAGGCATTCTAGGTATCGTGATCATGTGCATGCAGACTCATCTCATAGGCAGGGCCTTGGCTCTGACCTCACAGATGAGCAGAATTTGAAGAAATCATGCAAAACAAGGGAAGGGGGCCATTATGGTTGCCATTGCCCAGAAGGAGGGTTGTAATGGGGGTGAAGTGTCCTGAGAGAAAAATTAAAAAGAAAAACAATGCTTTGTCTACTTACAGGAAGTTCTTACCACAGAGTTACTGGCAACTCCTAGAGCTACCCGGAAGTGACAAACGGTAGCTCTAGGAATCGTCAGAAACTCCACAGTAAGGACTACCTGTAAGTACACAAGGCCTTATTTTCCTTTTCAGTTTTTTTCCCAAGGCAACAGTGACTTGGCAGCCCAAAGGAGCATGCATCTAAACACTAATGCTACCAAAGTAGTAATTTCTCCTGCTCAGCCTACCTGCATAAATGCCACGCTTCCAAAGAAGCGGTCTACTGGCAGTGGCTGGTTGCTGTCCTCATTCAGGAATGCGCTGTTATCCAGCTCAAGGAAACAGTCCTGCGCCTCCTCAGGTTCCATTTCTGAGTCATCTGAGGAGCCAGTTCCACAGTTCTCCTCTTCTCCCTCTTCGTTTTGGATACCAGGCAGGAAGAGAGGCTCATTGGCAGCCTTTGGTGAGCAGTCATTTGCACCAGGGACAGACGATTCTGCACCAAGTTCAGCTTGGTCAACCAGTGATTCCGCACTGATCTCTGGAATCCCTTCTCCTTCACTTTGCAGCATCATCCTGAGGACGGGTGGGCTCGGTGAGCACTCATTCGCTCCTGATATTTTGTTCGCTGGCTCCTTTGAGAAGATGCCGCCGCCGCCGCTGCTGCTGGCGCAAACATCCACCTCGGGTATCTTCAACTTTGCTCGATTTCGCTTTTCACATTTCAGCTTCTTTGGAGGGCGCCTGTCAGTGGCTTTGCGTGAAGGACCCTGGGATTAAAAAAAGAGAGTCTCAACTGCCCGTTTCCGGCATGGTCTGGCCGAAAAGTTGTCGACTAGGAATCTCCACACAGCAATCGCAATGGAAAGAGATGCACAGAATACTTACACCACACTTTTAAAAGGGTATTTATTTGGTTTCTAGCCTGCCCTCCCCTGCACTACAAAGCTCAGGGCAGGTTACAACCATATGATAAGATACAATGCAACTAAATAATTAAACATAATTATCAACAATTGTTAAAATCAAAATTTATGGTGCCATTTAATACCACTGCTCTTGAGCCAACTCCACATATGTACACAGTGGATAGTAACTGATAATACGGGGGAGGTGGATAGGCAAGTAGAAACAGTAAAAGATGGAAACACTCCGGGGGAAGTCCGTGCTAATAGGTTTCCGCCCCCTCAACCATAGGCCTGGCGGAACATCTCCGTTTTGCAGGCCCTGCGAAACGGCATTAAATCTCGCAGGGCCCGGATCTCTCCTGGGAGAGTGTTCCACCAGGGCAGCGCCAAAGCCAAGATGGACAGTAAGACAGAGACACCCATAAACAAGCTAGGAGTGTCAGAATACTCAAAGGGCATTCCCAGATATGCCAAAAAAAAATAAGTTTGTTAATTAAAAAAGACAAGGACTGGGCATGCCCATTTTCTTTCTGTGACACATTGGAGACTAGCTTGCATTCACCTCACCATCACCAGCTAGTAAAGGTAAAGGTTTCCCTAGCTTGAAAGCCAGTCGAATCCGAATCTAGGGGGCAGTGCTCATTTCTGTTTCCAATCCAAAGATGTTTCCGTGGTCATGTGGCCGGCATGAATAAACACCAAGGTACACGGAATGCTGTTACCTTCCCACTGAAGCAGTACCTACTTGCAGTTTCTTGCTTTCTAACTGCTAGGTTGGCAAGAGCTGGGGCCAGAGACGGGAGCTCACTCCATCACACAGCACTAGGGTCTCAAACTGCCGAACTACAGACCTTCCAATCTGCAGCTCAGCATCTTAACCTCTGAGCCACCCCCCATCACCGGCTAGCACACAACTATGCTACCAGGGTCCACCCTTAGCCTCATGCCCAGGAGTGTCCTTGTTTTCATCTGTAAGATGTTGAAAGGTACACTTAGCTAGTGCTTGTAATGTTCAAAGCACTTCATGATGTGACCATTACCAAAACAACTCTGCGAGGTAGGCCAGTAATAGCCTCACATTGAAAGGAGGGGGGACTGACTTTATCGAATGAGTCTTGTTTAAGGCCACCCAATAAGTCTAGAGCAGAGATGAAATTTGAACTGGGGACTTCCTAATGTGTAGCTTGATCTCTTGGCTAGTATGGCCTCACTGTTCTATTATAGTTCCATACTGCTTTTCAGCCAATCGTTGCCCAAAGCAGCTCATGTCAAGAAATAAGGGACAAGACCAGCGTTCCCTCTAAGCTGAGTTAGTGCGAGCCAGCTCACATTTTTTAAGCCTCCAGCTCACAGGTTTTTGTCTTTGCTCACAACTCCAAAGCCAGGAGCTCACAAAGTAGAATTTTTGCTCACAAGACGCCTTAGCTTAGAGGGAGAACTGGACAAGACCCAGAAGCGTGACCGCCCCTCACAATGTCTGAATGAAAGTCCCAATTTATACCATGAAGCTGCCTTATATTGAATCAGACCACTGATCTAACAAGGTGAGCATCATGTACTCTGACTGGCAGCAGCTCTCCAGGTAGAGGTCTTTCACATCACCTGCTACATGGAGATGTCAGGTATTGAACCTGAGACCTTCTGCATGCCAAGCAGATGCTCTACCACTGAGCCACAGCCGCTCCCCAGGTGGGACCAGTTTAATCACCCCCTCCCACTAGTGTTTTCAGAGGAAGGCAACCCACTCTTCTCCAAGGGCTCCAGAGTGGGCCAGAACAAAGAGTTTTATCTCCCTTGCTTCTGTAGTCCTAGGCTGTTAGCAGAGCTTCTTCTGGTAGGAAAGGGACATGCAAGCTCTCTGTGGCTGTTCATCCTTTGGCCAATGGTTGGCCTGGTGGTCTTCCATGGCGAGAGGGGATGCACTGCAGCCTCCCAGTAGCTCTTTGCCCTCTGGCCAGTAACAGAGGCAACAGTGTCCTTTCCTTCCGTTCTGATCCTAAGAGCATTAGCAACATTCACAGGCGTTCATGCTGCTTCTCTCCAGCCTCAAAGACTGTAAGTTCCTCAGGGCAGGGAGCTCTCTTCTACAATGTAAAGCGCTGAGGCCAAAGTTCCATGGGGAAAAAGTACTTCAGCGGTTCAGAGGCCTCCCCCCCCCCTTCTGTATATTTATATATCGGTGGGAAGGTAACAGCGTTCCGTGCGCCTCGGTGTTTAGTCATGCCGGCCACATGACCACGGAAACGTCTTCGGACAGCGCTGGCTCTTCGGCTTTGAAACGGAGATGAGCACCGCAACCCTGGAGTCGGATTCGACTGGCTTTCGAGCAAGGGAACCTTTACCTTTACACACACACCGTATATTTATATGATACTGCTATATAATAAGAACAAGGAAACACGCAGATTAAACCGTCGCTATTAATCCCCCCATGTACAAAATCTGCGCAACTGTTTACGTATATTTGAATACAATTAGCATATGTAAACCCCTCTCCCTCCTTCTCACCCTCCGGGCCCGCATGGAGCTCGAGGTGGCGACAGCGAACCAGCCAGGTCGTGCCCACGCCAAAGCCTCACTACTTCCTCTCTAAAGAAAAAAACAACTACTTCCTCTTAAACGCTCGCCTGGGGGGAAAAGTCCAATCAAAGAAATGATGAGGCAGGAAATTCCCGCCTATTCCTGAGGTCGGTGTCGCCATATTGCTATAGGGCAACGGCCTCTTCCTGGGCAACGTGTGACGTGCCGCCATCTTGGTTTAGGGCATTCAAATTGCAAACGGAGAAGCTTGGTGGGCGGTTTCCCTTTTCTCTCCGAGTCCGCCCCTGTTGGAGCGCTGGACGCCGCCGAAGTTCTGTACTTGTCTCTGAGGCCTTTGGGCTAAGGGCGTCCACGGAACTTTGCGGAGAAGGCGCCGTCATCTTTATAGGGCATTTGTTGCGCCGGTTCAGCGCTCTGGTTAGGAAAGCCTTTTGCGGGACAAAAGGCCGACATTTTTGTCGATGGCATTAAAAACTGTCGGCGCCATCTTTGTTAGAGGAACTTATTTCGGGCGGGGAGAGGAGAGTGCTTTAGTATTACTCTTCCTCCCCTTCAGAACAACACAAACTCCTCCTTAACAAGAGGAAATGTAGCATGGCCAGCAGACCTCTCACAGATTGCAGGAACCAGAAATAACGTTATGCAGAAAATGAAATTACACAAAAAGGGTGTGTGTGTGATTGACAACACTGCAACCTTTATTTCCTTAAAAAGGTAAAGGTTCCCTTGCTCGAAAGCCAGTCGAATCTGACACTAGGGTTGCAGTGCTCATCTCCGTTTCAAAGCCGAAGAGCCAGCGCTGTCCGAAGACGTTTCCGTGGCCATGTGGCCGGTATGACTAAACACCAAGGCGCACGGCACGCTGTTACCTTCCCACCGAAGTGGTACCTATTTATCTACTTGCAATTTCTTGCTTTCGAACTGCTAGGTTGGCAGGAGCTGGAACTAGAGAACTGCTGAACTACCGACCTTCCACAGCCTGCAGTTCAGCGTCTTAACCACTTGAGCCACCGCAGCTTACTTAGCCAGTTCTAACTAAGGTTGTGAGCTCTGGGTTGGGAAATTCCTGGATAATTTGGGGGTGGAGCCTGATGGGGGTGGGGTGAGGGGAGGGGAGGGAGCCTACCTTCCCAACCCAAGTGGCCTTTTTCTCCAGGTGAACCGATCTCTGTCGCCTGGAGATCAGTTGTAATCAATGCTCCCTCTAAGCTGTGCAGTCTTGGGAGCAAAAATTCTACTCTGTGAGCTACCGGCATTAAAGTTGTGAGTGAGTGATTTGGCTCCTGCACAAATTAGTTTGCTCTGGAGCCCTCCTTCCTGAGCGAAGACAAAAATGTGTGAGCCGGAGGCTAAAAAACTGTGAGCTAGCCCACACTAACTCAGTTTAGAGGGAACACTGGGTGTAATCCCAGGAGCTCTCCAGCTACCACCTGGAGGCTGCCAAACTTAGGCCCTGGCACACTTTTTCAGTACTGTGGCTCACTCCTAAGGAGAATGCTCCCCCACCATGAGCAGAGTGCCTCCTCAGTGCCAAGCAGGTGCACAGGGCCTACTCTCCTCCCCACAGAAAAAGCAGTGAAAACTGCAAGACAAAGTTTACGGCTTGTTGGCGTGAGATTTCCAGGTTCCAATCCACTTTTACCCGAAACAGTATAAATTTCTAATTCACTTAAGCTTATAACAAATTCCTTCCCCCCCTTTCTCTGTTTTCCGCCTGTTTCCATCTTCCCCCTCCTCTTTCCACCTTTCTGTTTATCTCAGTTACTGCCTACCTAATCCCCATCCCTAGTTTGGGTTGCCAGCTCTGGAACTGGGAATTCCTGGAGATTTACAGTTGGTGCCTGGGGCGAGTGGGTTTTGTAGAGGGCAGATATGTCAGCTGGGTATAAAACCATCCTACAAAGCAGACATTTTTTTTCTCCAGGGGAACTGATCTGTGTAGGCTGAAGGTCAGTTGGAATTCCAGGAGACCTCCAGGCCCCACCTGGAGGTTGGCAACCTTATATTCCCTTCACTTTCCCT
>NW_015168081.1:320725-321224 GCF_001447785.1 Gekko japonicus | reverse complement strand
TGTAGGTATAAACCAGTGTGGAAAGTGTAAAAAACAAACACATTTAAAGGGCCGGGGGGGGGGGATGGCATTTGAGCTGCCCCACACTCCTTTGAAAGCAAAGTTTAGCTCCCTCTAGGGTTACCAGCTCTGGGTTGGGAAATACCTGGAGATTTTGGGGGGTGGAGCCTGAGGAGGGCGGGCTTTGGGAAAGGGAGGGACTTCAGTGGGGTAGAATGCCATAGAGTCCACCTTCCCAAGTGGTCCTTTTCTCCAGGTGAGCTGATCTCTGCTGCCTGGAGATCCATTGTAATAGTGGGAGATCTCCAGCCACCACCTGGAGGTTGGCAGCCCTAGCCCCCTTCCCCTAGTAGCTGCAGGTGGGGAGATAAACAGGGTATCAATATATCAAATGAATAAACTTGAAGTGTTTCTCTGAGGACTTAAGGTGGATTATGGCCCCGGTCACATGGGCCGGATATCGCGGGGGGGGGGGGGGGGGGGGCAATTTGCCCCGTGC
>NW_015168081.1:310968-320643 GCF_001447785.1 Gekko japonicus | reverse complement strand
GGAGGGGAATGCCGCGTGCCGGCGCGATCACACCACGGGCGTCTGGAGGCAGCCCGTGGCAAACGTTTACTAGTACCTTGGAGGTACTAGTTTTTTAACTCGCATTGTCAGCTGTAAGCCACGGGTGCGCTCCACTTCCCAGATGTTGGGGTGTGATTGCGCCCGGATAATCCGCCCACCATCCGTGCCTCTCCCGCGGCAACTTTGCCGTGTGACCGGGGCCTATATCAGTTTTTGCTTATAACCTCTTTCAACAAAACCAGCATTCCCTCCGTGTCCTCAAAAGGATCTCTCACAGAAAATGGTTCTACATGCCATACAGGAAAAGACCCATCAGTGATGCTTTCCACACCTCTGGTGGCGGCAGAAAGTGCCCTCAAGTCTCAGCTGACTTGTGGCAACCCCAATGGAGTTTTCAAGAGATGTTGAGAGGTGGTTTGCCATTGCCCGCCTCTGTGTTACAACCCTGGTATTCCTTGGAGGTCTCCCATCCAAATACTAGCCAGGACTGAACCTGCTTAGCTTCCGAAATCCGATGAGATCAGGTTAGCCTCAGCTATCCAGGACAGAGCTTTTCACGCCTCTACAGGTGGGCCTTTCCAGAGCCTGGATCTATTCCTGAAAACACTCTTCCCTGAGCTGCCATAGAATGCACTCAGCTGAGGGAGGGTGTAGCAAGGAGGCTATAGTCAAGTGGTGGTGAACCTATGGCATGGGTGCCAGAGGTGGCACTCAGAGCCCTCTCTGTGGGCACATGTGCCATCGCCCCAGACCATCATTAAAGTGTCGAATTCTCGGCCAACTAATTTTAAGTAAATGAAAGCATTTGGGATTGCTTTCCTGACTTTGTTTGGATCATCTTAAGTTAATATATGAGTTGTTTTTTCTAAAGTAAAACCTCAGTATGCAGGTTAAATTGCCGTGTTGGCACTTGGCGATAAATAAGTGGGTTTTGGGTCACAGTTTGGGCCCTCGGTCTCTAAAAGGCTCGCCATCACTGCTATAGTCCAAGGGGTGGAGTTGGTGCACAGGTGTATAATGTGAGATGTGACCCATTGGTTCTGAAGGCCTGAAGCTGTGAAAGGTTTTTAAATGAATAACCAGCACCCTTGACTGTCCCAGAGCACCTTGTCATGGTTACTAGTGCTACCCATATTCCATCAGAGCACACCTGCTGCTGGTGGGTCAAGACGTACCCACTGGAGGGTAATGGGTCAGACAGAGGATGTGGTGACTAGATAGGTTTGCATCGTGTAAGGACTGAAACGGCAACATATTCCTATTTTACTAGGTCTGTGGAAGGGGGAAAAATTGCCCTGCTTCATGTTTCGTTCTTAGGTATATAGCCCCTGACTGAATCTAACAGAAATCTCATCATTTGGAAGCTTTTAAAAACCCTTAGGGAAGAGTTCAACAGCGAAAGGTACCTGTTGCTTCTCTGCATAAGTCACAGCTGCGGCATGGCCTCCAGGCAATAAGCCTCAGCAGAGACAGAGAGTCCTATGCCAATTCTACACTGGGTACAATTAGGTCATTCTTGAATGCAGAGAGGCAGCAGAAGTATTTATCTCCCTGGGTGTCTGCCTGTTGTGTATCTGCATGAGTCATAGTTCTGGCATTGTCTCCTCCCAGTCACATTGTGCTGTAGTAGAGTGTCGGACCAGGAACTGGAAGACCCAGGCTAAAGTTCCCCTTTCTGCTTTGAAACTCACTGGGCATCCTTCAGCTCCTCTCTCTCTCAGCCCAACCCGAGAGCCAGTATGGTGTAGTGGTCAGAGAGTTGGATTGGGATCTGGGAAACCCAGTTTAGAATCCCCACTCTGCCACAGGAGCTCACTGGGTGACCTTGGGCCAGTCATATGCAGTCAGCCTAACCTACCTCACAGGGTCGTTGTGATGATTAAATGGAGGAGAGGAAAATGATGTCAGCTGCTTTTGGTCCCCATGGGGGAGATAGGTGGGATATAAGTTAATAAAACCTGCTACTTCTACTACGTGTTTAAAGACTTCTAAAAAGGATGCTGAGATCAGTGGTTATGCAGGATAGAGAGACATTCTTGGCTTCGAAGCTTAGCAGTATACAGGCAGGTCCAATATGAGAAGTCTTCATGGGCAAGCCTTTACTTTATTGTACTTAAAAGATTATAGTAATATGTTAAAAACAGTAATTGTATTTATAATTTCAGCACCTTTATCCTTTTAGGAATTGAGGGTTAGTCCCAATACTAATTGTAGCCACCCTTGAGAAGAAGGTGCTTCTAGAAATCAGAAAGGTGCAACTTCAAACTATCAAATATTATGACACAATATAAGGTAGTAAAATCGTCTTTTATTGCTGGTTTTTTGATGTTTACGTTTACAATTGTATGAAATATATGAATGTTTGTTAATTAACTCTGCTTTGCAGTTCTGTTTCTGATGAAGTTTTGACACGAAACCAAGCGAAAGCCGGCTGCTTTGTAAACTTGAAACTTGAACTTAACTTAACATGAAACTTGAACTTGTAAAAAACTTACCTGTAATGGATTAGCAATATTCGAATGATTGTTCTGGCTAGCAACATTGCAATTTGTATTGTTCTATTGTATAGCACTGAGATACTGTATTGTTATGGCTAATATGCCTTGCATATAAATTTTGTAAATTTTGATATAGTACCTAAATATATAAGTGACTGTATTTGCGTACCCTGCCAACAAAAGTCCGCATGGTCAAAGCAATGGTATTCCCAGTAGTCATGTACGACTGCGAGAGTTGGACTATGAGGAAGGTCAAGCGCCGAATAATAGATTCTTTTGAACTATGGTGCTGGAGAAGACTCTTGAGAGCCCCTTGGACTGCAAGAAGATCAAATCAGTCAATCCTAAAAGAAATCAACCCTGACTGTTCCCTAGAAGGCCAGATAATGAAACTGAAGCTCAAATACTTACTGGAGAAGACCCTGATGCTGGGAAAGATTGAAGGTCGAAGAAGATGGGGACGGCAAAGGATGAGATGGTTAGACAGTGTCATAGATGCAACGAACATGAAATTGAGCCAACTTCAGAGGACGGCGGAAGACAGGAAGGCCTGGCATGATCTGGTCCATGGGGTCGCGGAGAGTCGGACTCGACTGTGCAACTGAACAACATTTGCGTACATATCTAAGTGTTTTAGTGGGTTTTCTACCACTTTCCCCCAGTTTGTTGCTTGTTATTTGAGATCAGTGGTTATGCAGAAACAGATTCCATTCTGCCTGTGTAATTCTTCCACATTTTAAAACAAAATGTTTTCATAAAAGGAAGAATGCTTCCTGCTGTGTACTAATGGCGACCACGCACGGGGTCGCCTTTCCACGTGGCCATGCGAACTAGCCTAGCTTTGCATCCCTAGACAATAGAAGGAGAGGATCCTCGAGCCAGCCTATCGGGCCACCCGGATCCTCAAGGGAACCTAGGGTTGCAGTAACGTTGTATACAATCCTATCACAGGTGTGGGTGTGTGTGTTGGGTGTGGTTTGTACTTGTATTTAAAGTGGCCTCTGGCCGGCTACTGTATCTCAAGTTTTCCTAATTCTTAAGTAAAGTATGAGCTGAAATCACTACGCTATGCTTCAGTCCCAGTACTTTATACTTCCCGTTTTAATTTTAACAAAAACGTATTTCCGAAATCAGAAGTTTTGGACACCCATCCATCAGGAGGAGTATTTACATAGTTTCTTCCCTGTACGTATCACCTTATGTCTTACTGGCTCTCAGTACTTCCCCCACTCTTTGAGCATTCATATGGTTGCTCCCGTGTGGATTCTTGTGACAGAGTGGTGCTCCAATTGAAGTTTCCCCCATGATCCCCCATGATCCACTTGGAATGTTTTCTCCTTCATGAGAATCCCGCTGGTGTTTAATGAGAGTCAATCGCAGAAACTCGTGGGGCAATCCGTGCACTGATAATGGTTTCTCCCCCATGTGAACCCTTTGGTGTCTTTGGAGGTTCAAGTTCTTACTGAAGTTCTTTCCACATTCAGGGTGTTTGTATGTGTGTGTGTAGACATATATATATATGTATATGAAAAGTTGTACCGGGCATCTCTCATACAAAAGCCAGCACTGGAAAAGTTAGCTATGAAGTCTTCATAACCCCCTTGACCACTAGGTGGCAACATTAGGCTGAGAATGAATGACCCTCTAACAACACTACCATCAGAAGAAATTTAGAGTCCAGTGGCACCTTTAAGACCAACAAAGGTTTATTCAAGGTATTTTAGAGTCCAGTGGCACCTTTAAGACCAACAAAGTCATTCCCATACTTAAGCCAGGGTGTGATAACTACGATCTCTCTTTCAAGGCAGGGCAAGCTGTTGCAGAATCGAGCCTTGGCCAAAACAGGCTACTCAGGTGCTGTTTGACTTCCTATTCCTTTAGATGGTGCACTGTATGGTGGCGTTACATCCCACCTCACCTCCCCAAACTCCGCTCTCCCCAGGCACTGCCCCCAAACCTCCAGGAATTCCCCCACGCTGGAGTTGGCAACCCTAAGCTACAAGGCAAGTGGCGAGGGAGTCTCTGTTGGTACCTTTGGTGTGGGCTTGCCAGCTCTGGGTTGGGGAATACTTGGAGATTTGGGGAATGGAGCCTGGGGAAGGCGGGGTTTGGCCAGGGGAGTGACCTCAGCAGGGTAGAATGCCATAGAGTCCACCCTACATGGCAGCCATTTTCTCCAGGGGAACTGATCTGGGTACACCTGGAGATCAATTGTAATAGTAGGAAATCTCCATATAACACCTGGAAGTTGGCAACCCTGCCCAAGCGAGAGGCTGGGGACTGGGAAAGGGCATTGCCAAAACTGCCATCTTGCTAGGAAGTCCCCCCGGGGGGTGGGGAAACCCCCGCCCCAGAGGCCCGTTCCTCGCCGCCGGCGGATCGGGCCCCTGGGGGAACTCCACCCTGAGGTGTGCATCACCCGGAAGTGACGCGACCACGCCGGGCACGCTGGGGGGCGGGGCCACGGCAATCCGAGGGAAAACTCTATGGTTTTCCCTCGTATGGCCATAGCCCTGCCCCCAGCGTGCCTGCCGTCATCACGTCACTTCTGGGTGACGTGCATGCGGCGAGCGCGCACGCACACCAGACGCCGGCCGGGAGCCCCCCGCTCCAGCAGAAGATCGACTTGGCAACCCTACATCTTGCACCCCCTTTAAAAAAAATCAAGTTTTTAATTTTAATTTTCATATAACATTTACTATCAAGCAACTGTCCTGACTTAGATGGCCCAGACTAGTGTGATCTCATCAGATCCAGGGTTAGTACTTGGATGGTAGATCACCAAGGAAGTCCACCAGGGTTGCAGTGCAGGGTCAGGCAATGGCAAACCACCTCTGTTTATCTTTTTGCCTCGAAAACCCTACAGTGTTGGCATAATTCGGCTGCAACTGGACGGCCCTTTCCACAACAACCATTTCTCCCCCATCGACCCACCCTCTTCCCTAGCCCTAAAAAGAGGAGGCAGGGGAGGGAGGTCTAAATAAAATGAAAGAAAGAAAACAATCAAGAACGAAAGCAGGAAAAAAAAGGAGGAAAGGGGGAGTGTGTGTTGAACCTTATCCAAACAGATAAAATAAGTTGTAAATCAAGTTTCGTAACACTCTAAAAATTCAGCCCAAATACTGTTATATTTTATGCCTGCATCCCATCTACTGAAAGCTATTTTTTCCCTTTCACTGCCAGATCCAATAGCTCTTCTGTCTAGGATTCAATTTTGCACCTTTTTTTTAAAAAAGGAGAAGAAAAAATAGTGAAATCTTCCCATACGGAACCAAGACAAAACCACAGACAGCATGAAAAACTTGCCTCACGGGCTACAATTCACAACCCCAAGATGTAGTAATGACCCCCAGATTAGGAGGCAAACTGCACATGATCAGGAGCTTTGTGGTTTTTACTCTGTGTGTGTTTCTTTCAGCAAAATCAAGCTGGACAAGCAGCCTTGTGGGGTGGAAGAAAAATAGATGGGGAGAGATTGTACCCGAAGGAACGGACTTGACTGGGTTTGTTCAGAGAGTGAGTGAAGAGTGTGGAGTGTGGGAGAAGTCTGTGTTCTTTGTGCAAGTTATGAGAAAAACAAGCCTTTGTGGCTCGGTCTATTTAAGAAACTTTAGAGAAAAAAGAACTGTACCTATCTGAAACCATTCTGCTTATGAACTTTACTGAAACCATTATGCTGTTATACTTCTAGATAAACTCTATGTTTAAGAGAAAATGGTGGCAGTCACACGTGCGAGATAACGCAGGGGGGAAGTGAGGTTATTTCACCTGGAGGAATTTGACCCGCAGTTGTGCGATCACACAGTCCTTTGAAGATGCAGGGGCAGCCTGCCACCACGTTATCAGACACAACCGCGGGTGAGTCTTTTTTTTTTTGCTGTTCCTGATGCGCTTAAACAGGGAATGGATGAATCGCATCTCAGCACTGAGGGCTCCCTATGGAGGGTGCGATGATGCGCATACTGAGAAGGGAAAAAAAACAATGGTACGGAGTCGGGATGGCCTGATCAGACGGAGCAATAAGACAGGGGAAAGTCCGTCTGTGACCCATTTGCTACTGGACTTTCCCTGGTGTCTTTTTTACTCCGCTTCCGCGGTGGAGCAAAACGGGTTGCCGACAGGTGCGGGGTGCTTCCCAGATGTTCGCATCTGATTGCGCCCTTTAAATCCACCCAGCATTCATGCGTATGGCACGGCTAATTGTGAGTTAGATCACGACCAACAACTACTTTATTTTAAGTAAGGGATCCCCCTTTACTTCAGAGCCACCCCATGTATTGACTGTTCTGTAGTTCTACCAAATCCTGTTCTTGAGTTCAGCTAAGAAGTCTAAGGTGAGAGCCTTTGGTAGCAGCAAAAGTATGTAGGAAATGCTAAGGAAGTCAAGGGGGCGGCATAATACTGACATTCCCCTCAGAATAGGGATCCCAAGTTCCCCCGGAGGGCGGGGAAACCCCCGCCTCAGAGGCCCGTTCCCCGGTGCCGCCGGATCGGGCCCCGGGGGGAACTCCACCCTGACGTGCGCGTCACCCGGAAGTGACGTGGGCACGCCGGGCACGCTGGGGGCGGGGCCACAGCCATACAAGGGAAAACTCTATGGTTTTCCCTTGTATGGCTGTGGGCTGTGGCCCCGCCTCCAGCATGCCTGGCGTCCTCCTGTCACTTCCGGGTCACGTGTGTGCAGCATGCGCACACACACAAGACACCAGCCAGGAGCCCCCCGCTCCCGGCGAAGATAGACTTGGCAACCCTACCTCAGAACAATACAGAAAGGTATCTTTGCAGACATGTATAAGGGGTTGCAGAAAAGAGGAAAATGTGACAATGAATTTTCTAAGGACCATTTTTTTTTGGAGATACTACCTGTTAAAGAAAGTCCTAGCTCAAAATGCCTCAGGTAACGTCAGTCTCCAGAAATGTTATACTCCTTTATTGAACATTTGTTAATGTTGCCTTTTTAATACCCATGTAACTTTTCTTGCTGTTAATATTGATGAGAACAGACAGACGAAGGTGGAAAATGATTTTAGCATCACACAAGTCTATCCTTCCGTGAACATCTCATCACAGGTCGCCGGGAAAATCAATCATTTGAGGAAACTTAAGGAATAGGACATAAATATTACCAAAAATACAAATCCAAAACAATAAATTCAATCATACTGACAGGACAAAATCATTTCATTAACACCATTTCCACTGAAAGACAAGATATGTAAAGAAAGGCCTCAGTATTGCTGGCATACACACAAATACTGTTGCACTGTTAAAGGATTACTTGTCAATGGCAAGGGGGATTGATCCTTGGGCTGCGATCACACACACTAAAGAATCCACTTTCAATCCACTTTCAGTGCAGTTTCCAAATGTGTGAACTGGCAAAATCCAATTCGAAAGTGCATTGACAGTGGATTGAAAGTGGATTATTTAGTGTGTGTGTGACCGCTGCATTGGATTCCACATGGCGCTTTCCCATAAAAATCTGGAAAATTTCATCTCATTGGGCAGGATCATGCCCTGTGTGCCAACTTAGAAGTAAAGTCCTGTGAGGAAAAGACTTTGCTGCCCTTTGCAATTTCCCTTTTGCTCTTCTAATTTTTCAGCCTAATTAATTACTTCCTGTTTCTTATTTATTTATTTATTTATTTATTTATTTATTTATTTATTTATTCATTCATTCATTCATTCATTCACATTTATAGCCCGCCCTTCCCAGGGCGGGTAACAACTTGTCATTTATACAAAATATATTAGTTAATGTAGTAACATTACAATTTAAAACATCATCATAATTATTAAAATGGTGGTCACAGCTAATAACAAGATTTTTTTCCTGGTTGTGGGAGGTTCCTGGCCATACCCACTAGTTGTTAACAGGGTGACAAACACCTCAGGGACATCCACTGCCTCAGCCAAAGGCCTGGTGGAACTGCTCCCTCTTGCAGGCCCTGCGGAATTGAAGTAGATCCCGCAGAGCCCTGATCTCCATGGAGAGCATGATCCACCATGCAGGGGCCAGGCAGATTCTTCCATGGAACTCGTGAATCATTAACGGTCAGTTCTGGTATTTTAACAGCACCCCCAGGTTCACGCTGGCATAGGGCTGCCAAGTGGGGGCGGGGTGCGGGTAAACCCCCGCTTTGGAGGCCCGATTCCCGCCGCCGCGGAATCGGGCTCCGGGGGGAACTCCACCCCCCGAAGCGCAGCTCCGGTGACACAACCATGTCAATCACGTTGGGGGTGTGGCCCCGATCGTCGGAGGGAAAACTCTATGGTTTTCCCTCCGCCGATCGGGGCCACGCCTTCAATGTGATCGATGTCGCGCGTCACTTCCAGTGACATGCTGGCGGCGCGTGCGCACATCGACAGACGGCTCCCAGAGCCCGGCAAGTCTCCCCCGCCGGTAAGAAAAATGGACTTGGCAACCCTACGCAGGCACCTGAGGTGAGAAACAACAAGCATAGACAAAACACATCCCAGGGATCAAAGCACAGGTATTCAGGAGCCAAAGTGTCAAAACCAGTAGGATGAATCCAGAGGACACAAGCTAGGTCACAGTCCATGAGGTCAAACACACCAAAAGCTTGAACAAGAAAAGAGCTATCTGATATCCCTTATTCATGGGAAAACCTGATTTTTTTTCAACAGCTGAAACTAAAATATTACAGAAGGGTAGAAAAATATATCCTCAAGTATTACTAGTAAATAAAAAGTGGGCTCTCTAAAATGGCTTATGGCATTTTGGGGGTGGGGGGGGAAGGACTGCTCTCCTCAAAACTAGAGTCCCTTGTTATTTAAACCTGCAGAGAAGCTCAGCTTTTAGGAAGACCCCTGCTTTGATCAAGCAGTTCAGCATTTTCAAGGGAGTCTTACACACCACAATGGCCCTGGAAAGAAAAGAAGTACTAACATTTTTACATAGTAGTTGCGGAGACCATTCTGAATCCTTGTACTGATGGCCTTCCTAGGAAGCTTGTAGAGGGACAAAGAGGAAGCAGCCAACTTTATCAAACATCTAGGTGTTTTCTGAACACTGACCCCAGAGCACATACCACTTCTGGAAACAGAAGACCTCTTTGTAAACAGCTTGCATTATTTAGTGCTATTTCTTTGGGGATATACACACACACACACACACACACACACACACACACAC